>NC_052501.1:54770333-54793730 GCF_016617805.1 Bactrocera tryoni | reverse complement strand
AGTCTTGATTTGGGAGTAGGTTAGGTTTAGCGGATTAAAGTTCCGCACTCCGGCTTTCGATGCTTCCCCCTACTATAAAAAGAAAAAACAAAAAAAAACCACTTGGCCTAGCACCATTGGTCTCGACTAAGTGTATCAGACCGTTGGTTTCGACCAGGGTTAAAGGACCGCAAACAGATATCAGATAATAAAGAAAGCCACTGTCATATAATTGTATAATGAATGCTCACACTTTCATTAGTAGATCTCCAAATACATTTGAAGAAATAGAAAGTAGAAGGGATAGGTCTAATTGGGAAAAAGCAATAGAGGAAGAACTATATTCGCATTCTTATAACAAAACTTGGTCACTTGTACAAAGACCTAAACATAACCAGTAAGGAAGGGCTAAGTTCGGGTGTCACCGAACATTTTATACTCTCGCATGATAAAGTGATAATCGAAATTTCATTATACGTCATTTACATATTTTTCAAATACCGTATTTTTGTAAAGTTTTATTCCGCTATCATCATTGGTTCCTAATGTTTATACTCGTATTATACAGAAAAGGCATCAGATGGAATTCAAAATAGCGTTATATTGGAAGTGGCGTTGGCGTGGTTGTGAACCGATTTCACCCATATTTCGTACATGTCATCAGGGTGTTAAGAAAATATTATATACCGAATTTCATTGAAATCGGTATAGTAGTTCCTGAGATATGGTTTTTGGTCCATAAGTGGGCGAGGCCACGCCCAATTTTCAATTTTTAAAAAAAGCCTGAGTGCAGCTTCCTTTTGCAATTTCTTCCGTAAAATTTAGTGTTTCTGACGTTTTTTGTTAGTCGGTTAACGCACTTTTAGTGATTTTCAACATAACCTTTGTATGGGAGGTGGGCGAGGTTATTATCCGATTTCTTCCCTTCTTGAACAGTATATGGAAATGTCTGAAGGAAACGACCCTATAGAACTTGGTTGACATAGCTGTCGTAGCTTCCGAGATATGTACAAAAAACTTAGTAGGGGGCGGGGCCACGCCCACTTTTCCAAAAAAATTCCGTCCAAATATGCCCCTCCTTAATGCGATCCTTTGTGCCAAACTTCACTTTAATATCTTTATTAATGGCTTAGTTATGACTCTTTATAGGTTTTCGGTTTCCGCCATTTTGTGGGCGTGGCAGTTGGCCGATTTTGCCCATCTTCGAACTTAACCTTCTTATAGAGCCAAGGAATACGTGCACAAAGTTTCATCATGATATCTCAATTTTTACTCAAGTTCCAGCTTGCACGGACGGACGGACGGACAGACGGACGGACGGACAGACAGACAAACGGATTTCGACTCTACTCGTCTTCCTGATCACTTTGGTATATATAACCCTATATCTGACTCTTTTAGTTTTAGGACTTACAAACAACCGTTATGTGAACAAAACTACTTATAATACTCTCCTTAGCAACATTGTTGCGAGAGTATAAAAATATAGTTGACTGTAAATTGGTTTTTACAATTAAACAACACACAAGGCCAGACTTTTTGCACGAGGTTTTACACAAGAATATTTAAACGATTATGATGAAACGGCAACACACAAGGCCAGACTTTTTGCACGAGGTTTTACACAAGAATATTTAAACGATTATGATGAAACGTTTGCTTCAGTAGCTAGAATTTCGAATTTTCGTTTTACGAGTATATTGGCTTTTTCCAACCAATTTGGGTTAAAAGTTCATCACATGGAAGTTAAAACAGCATTTTTAAACGGTACGTTAAAAGAGGAAATTCACATGACAGTTCCTCCAGGATTATCCTGTGATACAGACAAAGCCTGTACATTAAATAAAGCCATATACGGTCTTAAGCAAGCTGCCAGATGTGGGTTTGATGTTTTAAAGGAAATGGGTTTTGTGAATTCCACAGTAGATCATTACATTTATATTCTTGACAAAAGGGACATATTGAAACATGTGTATGTGCTACTATATGTAAACGAATTGGTTATTGTAACTGCAAATATTAAAACAATAAACGAATGTAAAAATTATTTGATGAATAAGTTTAGAATGACGGACTTATTTGAGATCCGATATTTCATTGGAATAAAAATTGAACAGAAAGAGAATCAGTTATGCTTAGGTCAAACCGCTTACATTAAAAATATACTGAATAACTAACTGTTAGTACTCCACTTCCAGGTAAAATCTATTATGAGGCATTAAACTTAGATGACCGATGTGATGGGCCATGTCGTGATTTAATTGGCTGTTTGATGTATGTTATGATATGTTCGCGACCAGACTTAAGTACATCAATTAATATTTTAGGTAGATATACCAACAAAAATAATGCGGAGTTATGGAGGTGCCTAAAAAGGATTCTCAGACACCTTAAAGGTACTATTGATTTAAGGTAAGGTAATGTAAGGTAAGAGGTTTTGTTGACTCTGATTAGGGTGGGAGTGAAACTGATAGAAAAAGTACTACAGGATATTTGTTTCAAATGTTTGAATCATGCTTAATTTGTTGGAATACATACAAAGAAGCAAAATTCTATAGCTGCTTCATTGACTGAAAAAGAAGTAATATATTCTGTTTCAGTCAATGAAGCAGCTATAATTTGAAGCTGTAAGAGCAGCTTTATGGTTGAAGTCATTGTTAAAAAGTGTAAAGGTTGAGTTTTTGGATCCAATAAAGACTTGTGAAGTTAATCAAGGTTGTATATGTATTGCTAATAACCCTTCATGTCACAGAAGAACAAAACATATTGATATAAAGAATCATTTTTCTAGAAAACAAATTGAAAATAAGCTAATTATTCTTCAGTATACCACTACAGATAAACAGTTAGCTGATATTTTGACGAAACCGTTACCTGCAGACCGATTTTTAAAATTGAGATGTCAAATGGGACTGGTAGAAGAGAAAAATTAAATACAACATAAAACTAATTATTTAAATGTATATCTCAATTTTAAGTAATTGTAGTCTGACTGAGTTATTCCCAATCCTTGCAACAAATGTTGGACTATGTAATTGTAATTTCCCAGAGTGCACAACTCGTCATAATAGGTTGTGAAAAAAGTCTTGCGGTATTTTCGCTAGTTGGCGCTGAAAGCGCGTAGTTCTAGTTTTATTCGTCGCATCGGGTCATGCTACACCTTTTGGAAAGCTCATTTCACGCGCTAACACGTGTTTGATTGATTGTCGTTTCTTTTAAGTCGTTCGTGAGTTATAGCGTCGCAAACGTGGAGCAAAATAAAGAGAAAATACGGCATATTTTACAGTACTACTACGATAAAGGCAAAAATGCATCTCAAGCCGCCAATAAAATTTGTGCAGTTTATGGACCCGATACAGTTTCCATTTCCACCGTACAACGATGGTTTCAACGTTTTCGTTCTGGTGTAGAGGTGGTCGAAGATGCGCCACGCTCCGGAAGACCTGTCGTCGAAAATTGCGATAAAATCACTGAATTGGGCGAAAGAGACCGGCATAGTAGCAGCCGTAGCATCGGTCAAGAGCTGGGCATGAGTCATCAAAAATCCATTTCAATTTCAATAAAAAAAAAATTCAATAAAAATACTGCAAGACTTTTTTGACAACCCATTATACAAGTACGGAATAATTTTATTTTATTTTAGAATTTTCTTTTCTGTGTAATTTTTGAGGAGGCGTATTAGATTTGCAGTTCCTTTTTAATTACATCACTGCTTTCTATCATTGTGAATATTCACAGTGAACAAATCAAAAATTACAGTTCTATTACTTTTTATCTATTAGAACGAAATATGTACGTTTTCCTTCTTGAATTATAATATATACATACATATGCGAAAGTCGAGTTGGCCGCTCAAGAAAAGTGGATTTGATAAATTCTGTTTGTTGTTTATCTTTGTGTCGATTATAAAATTACTTTGCGTAAATTCAACAAAATACAAATGGTCAAATGGCCAATGAGTGAAGAGGTTAAATTTAGGAGCATATTATACTACATATAGAGTACTAGATAGTTTTGTTGAGCTGAAACTAATAGAGATAGATATAAGATTAAAGACAGATAAATGATGAGGACGACGAAACGATATGAAATCCGGGTGACTTGGTATTGCAGATGGGCATAATCGGCCTAAAATACTTCATTAAAATAAAACATAAAAAGAGCCATAACTAATCATTAAATTAAGCTACATAACTGTAATTTATTACAATGTCTCGTAGTAGCGAGGACACCTACTCTTTCAAAGTCGTTAAAAATGAGCGCTAAATCTTAATTAATAAACTTACTGTAAAAATCGGTATAGTCATATAATAACCACTTTTATGCGAAACCTTTATCTCAGGAACTACTTCGGCAATTTCAACCAAATTGGGTGTATGAACTTACCCAATCACTTATGGTAAACTGTAAAAATGGTCGAAATCGGAAGACAACCAAGCCTGCTGTCTAAATCTTTCGTTTTACAGAATACCAATCAAACATCAACAAAGTTATCAGAGCAAAATTAACACAAATAGTATCCTGAAGGTTTTATAGTATTGGAGGGCTATAGCATTTCAAGGACATATATACCAAATACGGGAAGTTCCGAGATAATAATTTTGCATAACAGCATGCCCCAAATATTTAATGTAAATATTTTCGAACTTCCGGTTGACTTTATTCCGCATCTATCGATTAATATGAAGACATATTAATGAAAATCGAGAAATATCCTAAACAGTGTATTTTCTTTCTTATGATTATAAATAATTGATAAAATACTGCTTACTTTTAATTAAAATATAAACGAAAATTTCGTAAATCACTTTACCTTTCGAGAGTTTAATAAGTTTAGTTATATCCTAACTTGGCCCTTTCTTACTTGTTTTGGGTGAAAAAAGTTTTTTATGATAAAGAAAAAAGAAAGATATCGATCAGGACTATTGTAAACTACTAGTACCCACGAACTACTATAACATATGGTTGCCATACAAACAGCTCAAATGAAGGAAATTAAATGACTTGTACGGAAAACTTTTTTTGAATAATTCTTCAAGGCAATTCCGATGGAATTGTTCAGATCAAACTACGATAGCATATCCTTTTCTTGCCCGATATTGTCTACAAGCAACATTTACATATATGCTTCTAAGTCCCGTTATATAAACTTTTTTGACGCGCGGTTTTTTGCATTATGTAGTTTGGTGTATTGTGTAAGCTTACAGCGAGTTGTTCTATCGTAAGCTATGCAAGGGTTCATTCAGTAGGCGTTTTTCGTAGAGTGAAATTGTCAAGATCGCGAAAAAAGCCGTTTACGGAAAAAGTGTTTAAAAAGATTAAAATAGCTGTTTTGTTGTAAAACCAAGGGAACAACATAAATAAATACCGGTAATATAGTTATTGAAAATAAAAATAAAAGTGTTTAGTTTGTTTAAAATAATTTTGCAAAAGTGCTGTTGTCTATAGGCAACATCCGGTAACTAACGAACCTCGAAACAAAGGACTTTGGAATTTTTATCACTTTATACTTCAGTTAAGACTAACATATATCTGTCCTAAAAAATGTTTTAACGCCGTTCATTTTAATTTGGGCATGAAAGGGATATACTTAGATGTCATACAAGCTGATGGACCAAAATTAAGGGTTTGTAAGAAAAATTTAACATGTACCCTTTACCTGTAGATCGATGCAGCTGAAGTTAACATTTGTTCGTGTTATAATGACAAAAAAATATAAGTTTTGGCTATACATAACTTTATTGATATTATTACAGAAAATTTCGGTCATACAGTTATGACTCTGTCAATTTTGGTATTTGAAGTAGTAGATTAAAACTGTAGAATGCTGAATGATAGTCAGATATTTAGCAGCTCCGTACGAATGTGTTTTGATAGAATTGAACGAGGCATTTGTGAATCTCAACATATGTATATAGAAACTTTAAGTCACTTATGGAGGTAATAGTGTTTTCAAGTTAAGGACAAAATGTAACATAAATCTTTGTCTGAATTCTAATTAAAATACTTAAGATGACAGTGGAGTAACATCCAATGATGGCAGACAGGCGGGCGAGCATCACTACAACTACACAACCAACATTTATTCAAATTAGTGTGGCATATGTATTTGTGCACAGTGATCTGTTGGCTATGCAGATTTGTGCAACAACTGATTTTCATTGCATGCAACAACAAGAATCGTTGCTCCGACTGCTGAAAATAGCGTTTAATGTGAATTGTTACTACATTCTTAAGCTTACTCTCTGCTTGAATACCATTGCGCTGCCGCCTGTCCCCTCTTCTCTTTCTCTATACTCAGACTTTGATTGCCACAGTATTTCATCTGCTTTAGCTTAACTTAAGCTTTTTGTGGTTTAGATTGCTGTGGCATCGAGGCAGGTTGTACTTGTGCTCATCCACACAAATACGAGTATATCTGTCGCTTGGTAAAACGCTCACGAGACTCTAACTTTAAAGGCTAATAATCTTGTTACATTATTTCACTATGGTCTGAGACATACTCTTGGTTTTGACAGTGAATTTCTGCATTCGCTGTTTGTATACTGTGGCTATTTCTGCTGCCTCGTCTTCTTTTGCTCTCGACTTTATTAAGAAATTGCATAATAAATTCCTGTCGAAAAGCGTAAAGTTATAAATAACAGTCACCACATTGCCACAAAGCGAAGATTTATTGAGATTTTAGAGTTACTGACATGCCTCTCGGCTAAGTCAAACGAGTCGACGGACACATTATACCCATATGCCCGCTGGGCTTGTAACATGAGTAGCGGCAAAATATGTGCGCGTTGTGGAATTTTTCACACAACCCAAGGCGTTGGCATAATCAATGCTATTTTACTTGAATGTATTTTGAGAATTTCATTTGCTAGTGGTTCAAGTGAAGAAATACATATATTAATACAAAATCAGTAAAAGTGAGACAATGTGTGCTTATGGAAAATACATATATGTTAACATAAAATAAGCGTAGTAGACGAATATACCTTGCTAGTGATCTCAAAAAAAGTATTCCGATTCATAAAACAACATCCATCCGTTCCTTCGAGTAAAAATTATAAAAATGATAAGCTCTAATGTGTAAGGAATACAGTATTTCTATTTTCTTCGAAAAAAATTGATTGATATGAGAATAACTAAGTATATTCCTATGCATACGAACATAAGAGGCTCAAACAGCGTTCACAAAGATTTTGTTAATAATATTTGTTAATGAAACAATTACATTCCGAATTTCTTGACTTATTTCTGCCACATTTCATCTTTACCCTTTAGTGACAATATTAATTGTAATGATTTTGATACATAATGGATTGGAAGTGAGAGAAATCAAATTCTCTCAAGCGAAAAAATTATTATACATACATAAATCTTAATAATATCATATTGCTATATTATACCTCTATTTTTAAAATTCCTTCCTTAAGAAATTATATCAATCTGTATTATATTTATCATTAGAGTGAATATATTACCCATTATGATGATATGTGATGTACATCAAAATATTCCAGAGTTTTTTGTTTCTATATATTAGTGCTCTGGGTATTCGACTAATCGATTAACTGGATTATGCGGACCGGATTCGAAACACATTACATAATGTGAACAGCTACTAGATAGAAGATATATACATATATTTAAACACTAATTTATACCTTAATTTGTTTACAGAATGTATTTTCTCAGTATCATTTCATACTCCATTCCATTCATATGTGAACGGGAATATTCATTGCGTCCAAACTAATACAACAGATGTACCCATATGCTGCAAAAATTGCTTTCTTTGAAATTTCCTTTTATTATAATTAACTTATGTATATTTAGTAAAAAAAAAAAAATTAAATAAAACAAGAAAAACGTTAATTTCAGCTGCGAAAGTTTTCCATACAAGCCCTTGATTCCGATCGTTCGGTTTGTATGGCAGCTATATGCTATAGTAAGCCGATCTGAACAATTTCCTCGGATATTACATTGTTGCCTAAGAAAATAATCTATACCAAATTTCGTGAGCAGATATATGAGCGATTGGGCAGAAAGCGAAAACTTTGACGCGCGATTTCTCGGCTTTTCGTTTTTATGATTTTTCTTAATTGGATAGAAAAAAACTAAACGTCGTATGGAATTGGGGCAAAGTTTATTATCTTTGGCATTAAATTATCTTCTAGTTAAACTAAAAAAGAATTAAGAAAAGACAAGTTTGGACATATTTTTAAACAAAATCAATGAAATTTTTTTGGTCAAAAACCACTTTTTTTCAATTTTTAAAAAATTTCTAAAATTTTACACCGTTTTTTGGAATTTTTTTAGTTTAACTAGAAGATAAATTATTAAAAAATATAAATCTTTTTGAATTTTTTGTTTCCGATAGAAATTGCGACCTGCATCCTGCCCGCCGTCCGACAAATGCACATGCGGGATGCTTTGGACAATTGCTTCCCAAAGGAGGAATATCAAAGATTTCGTATCCAAAAAATTTGTGAAAGATGTTCAAATATATAACCATAAAGCTTAGAAATTTCGCTATAATCAATTATTTCTTTCCTTCCCAATAAATGCCTCAAAAAATCGGTTTTTTGAAGCCTCTAGACCAGGCCCCCCGTTAACAAAATTTATACCAGGAGAATCAAGATTCCAAGGTTTCAAAATGTATTCACTAGTGTTTTAAATAATAAGTTTGACTTAAAAAGATATGCATTCAATTCAGTGGCATTCATTCTCATCAACGCACATACCTGTTAAATATACTGGCCGACATGACCGATTAAAGGTCTATGCATCTAGTTTAAAAGTCAGTACATAAATTAAATTTTACCTAATGAGTTTATCTCTTCTTGGGTAGCATATATGTTAACTCTAGCAAACTTGATTCTTATGGCTTTAGATACTTCTTGGTCATCTATATGTTTTTCTTTCATCCCATAGTTCACTTTTTTAATTTCAGATTTTGATAGATATCAAGATCTACAGAAAACAAGGAGGATGTAATTCGTAGGGGTAAAGAAAAATTAATTTAACCTAATCAAAATCAAAAATGTCAAAATGGAAGTATAGAGAATATAGAATAATATATAGATATCATTTTACAGATTATGCTATAATTGGTCTTTCATGAATATGTATAAATGATCAAGGTCTAGATATGGCCAGAATTTGTTAAATGGCGGGAAATGTGGGAGTACACCTTAGCCATATCCTATTGGCCGGGGGCCCTTGATGATGAAGAGAAATTCAAAAGTTCTCTCAACTCTTAATAAATACATCAATCATTAGAATGGGTACCATTTCACTGTAGAACATTAAATAAGCATGCAAAAGCAACAAAATAAATTGAAACAAAAGCTAACCAACAACACTAACACTACTTAGACAATGGTGAAACTGTAGTCAGATCCGACATTTGCCAGCACAAACAATAATAAGCGAGATGGCGAAATATGGCCAACAAAAATGGCATATGTGGAGCACAAAGTAATTTATTTTGCAATTTGCACATACCCATGACCAACAGTTACAGCTGTCGCAGTGAATCCGAACGCCATATTTATTCTCATCAACGCACACAAATTGTGGCAATTCCACGTCGTATACGCACACAATTTGTGACAATTCCACGGCGTATACGTAAGATTTTGCCGTCATTCGAATGTTAGATGACTTTATGTGGCGACGGCGTTGTTATAGCAATTATTGTTGCTAATGTACATATATAAAAGAAACCATCATATACATACATACGAACATGCATGTACCAAAATTGATTTTATAAACAAATTGTACGAAAATGGTAATATGTAAAGTATAATATTTGATTGCCTAATGTATTGAAAATGTTTTTTCCCCACCCCTTTGTGGAGCACTTTTGACTACGGCTCATACAAAAGATCCATTCTATTCAATAATTCACTCACTTACTCATGCAACGACTCAGTTATTTCTTTGCGGCAACGACTTTTAACCGTATCCAGTTAAAGTCATTTCAATTGGCTGACCAGCGTTGTGGCAGCACCTACATATATCCATGCATTTTCAACTGCATTCCCATCCACATTTGTCTTTTGTCTTTGTAGGCATTGATGTACCACTGCTGATTGTCTCGTTCGCTACCGTTAACTTTCCGTCCATTTGCCTCTCCCTTAGTTGAGCTTTATTGTTTGTTTTGAGCTGAATATGTTTATACTTGATATTTCTTCTTTACCAGCTGCCAAATGCCAAATGCCATTTACCATATCCTGAAATTTAGTTTGATGCACAAACCTCGCTTGACCTATGCCAAGCTATGTATGTATATATGGGTGTATATATATATTCGTACATGTGTATTTATGTGTATAAGGAAATGTATCAATGTATGTAGATGAGGAAATCTCTTCTGTTTCATATTCGAAAATAGAGAAGTTTTCATATATGAACTCGTAAATAGTTTTGAGTAAAAAATAATAAATTTGGGTTTTCGTAATCGGCTGAAAAATATCTTTAAGGAAATTCCGTTAGGTGTGCTTTCTCCGAAATGGGTAAGGCAGTGAAGCAAATGGGTCTGGTGGTTAACGAGAGCAAGACGAAATATCTCCTGCCATCAAGCAAACAGTCATCCCATTCGCCACTTGGCTCCCACGTGAATGTTGGCAACATCCGGTGGGTTTTACGTGGGTACCTGCTGCCGACAGCCTTACTCCACGGTGCTCAAAAACACAGCGGATCAAATCAATGCGTTGATCAGCGCCCTGAGAATGCTAAGCATTTTCAGTACCAATTGGCAGTGTGGAATGGATACACTAACCACCTTGGTCGGGTTCAAGGCCCATCTAAAACCTCTGCCGTGCTTTGGGTCCGGCACCCGGTTGCAATGCAACTCCACATTCAACTGACAAAGCCAGTTCTTCCCGCATTTGGGTTTCAACCACAACCACCACGATACTCCCCGAGGGGCCAGTCCGCATGAGCAGGTTGGAGTTACCTCCAACGGCTTCTGCTCCCCGTGGTACCAGAATTAAGTCTCCGGTCAGACCTCGTAGCCGAAACTACTACCAGTTGAGCTTCCATATGGCTCTGAACTGGTGGCCAGGGAATGCAACAGCACGCTGTATGACAATCAGGTCAAGAGGGGGTGCACCTAACAAAACCTTCATCGCATCCGTTGAGACGGTGCGACATACAGGCAAACAAGCAAGCATCATACAACGCTGAATTGAGAGGAGTTTTTGAGATCCCCAAACAGTCGTGACTGCCTCCCACCATACAGGGGCTCCATAAGTGGCACAGGCCACAAACAAGCCACGATATATGGTGCGGACAGCACGACGTCCGAGACCCCAATCGCTCCTCAAAATCCGTCGTTTTTTGCCTACGGTTGGCTGCAGTCGCTCCTTCACATTCGCCAAGTGTGGAGTAAAACACATCCTTTCACTCATGGTCAGCACCAGACCAGACCCCATTCATACAGACAATCGGTGGACGAACCAGTGACAATCTACCTTTCAGCATCATTGCCACCGTTTTATCCATCAATATGTCAAACCCCACACCTAAATCCCAAGAATTAACGATCTCTAAGAGATCTCCTTCCGCCCGCTCTAACTCAGACTTCGAGCGACCTTCAACCATAAGAAGAAGGTCGTCCGAATACGCACAACACTTACAGAGTGGCTCGAGCTGCCGTCAATGTTGACAGTCACAACTTTGAAGTCGTGGATAATTTTGTCTATTTTCTAACCAGTATTGACACCAACAACATTGTCAGCCTCGAAATCCAACGCAGAACAACTCTTTTCAACAAATGTTGCTCGGACTGGGTAAGCAATTGAATAGTAAAGTTCTCTCTCGACGAACAAAACTCTATAAGTCAATCATTATTCACGTCCTGCTATATGGTTCAGAGGCATTAACGATTACAACAGCTGATGAGTTGGTGCTACGAGTTTTGAAGAGAGTTTCTTTATTCAATTTCGAAACTTATAATTACATACATTCATCAACAGATTTTATTCTAGACTTCTTTTTTCCAAATTATATACCTTAGAGATATCCATTTTCTTTCCCCTGTCAATCCCATGTCAGCGTAGACAACATACGTTCCCTGGAAACGCCTCAATATAGTACTCTAAAAAAATATTGCTTAAAGAACAAAAAATCAAGAGTATTTTATGAGCCTCAATGTGTGTATACGGAAACTATCATATCATAAGATCACAAATATCACTTCTGTTGGTAACAATCAATATAATCCTTTCTAACTATTTTCTTTTTTTTTTAATATTATCCCGCTCATCACATAAAACCTTTCAGATTTGGTTGCTTAGAACCTTTGGATATATAAAACACATATGTGATTTGGTGCCGTAGTTAAAGAAGTTGGAGGATGGAGTCATGTGTAGAAGTTCATGTGAGGAAAGTTCTCTGATCGCCATTCTCTTGGGAGTGGCCAGAAACGATTTTTTATACATGGCTCAAGCAGTTCACGACTTCCGGTCTTTGACCAAGCATCCTCTGGGTAGCCTAAGAACATCCGTTTAAAGACGAGCTAAAGTGGCAAAGCGAAACATCTCCTACATAGAGTTGTGCGCTGGGTTTGGGGTCCGCCACGTAGAAACCACTACCAGTGAACAATTACCAACAGCCTCGGAAGAGAAACCCCCTTTTGATGACGACCATGGCAAACGAAATAAGAATAAAGGCATGCACCGGGAAGGTCCGGTCCCTTAATTGGGAAGGTGCCGCTGCCCAGCTAGTTGATGTCCTCGTTAAAATAAAGGCTGATATCACCGCCGTCCAAGAAATACTAGTCTTATTACTTGTTGCGACTCTATTTCTATTATTTTCTGTAGTTCTGGATATGAGAAACGTTCTGCTATGTGGAGATTTTCATAGGCCATTTTTACAAAATTATTTAGCTCCGTTTTGTGTATGAGAAATTTTGTGTCATTATAAGTTGCGACTTCTTCATCCTTTATAGGTATATACATATATAGTCTATTATCTTTGCTGAAGCAATTGTAAGCCAGAACCTGAAATTAACGAATATTGTCTTTATCAACTTTTTTCCGCTTATTTTAACAGTTGTACCTAAATGCTCCTGAACTATTTTCTCTACGTAAATATATAATAACTTATTTCCTAGTCGTATTTACTTTAACGTAGATAATATCTCCGTTTTTATATGTTTTATATTTAGTTTTTTATTATGAAATATTAAATCATTTGCTTGTTTTTTTCTAAGTTTTTCCTCTATATCCTTATATGATATTTCTTTCCCATAAATTATATCTATTGGCTTATAGTCTGTGACCGAATGAATTGAATTGTTATATTTAATGGTTGCTAATAAGATTATTTCCACGACATCACTTGAGTTCCCTTCGTTTTTTATGCATCTACCAATTTCTGTGAGTGTACTATGGAATCGCTCCACTTGACCATTTGACTTGCTATGGCAAGGTGGGACCTCATATTGCTGTATATTATGGTTATTTTTAATGTAATTTTTAATTGTTTCTGACTTAAGTGCTGGCTCGTTGTCACACACAATAATCTTCGTTTTAGGGAATATGTTTAATATTTCCATAATGCCTACCTTTATATCAATAATTGTGCGTGTTTCTAATTTTTTTACTACTGCGAATTTGGAAAATTTATCGACACATGTCAAGAATTAATTCTTTGCCGTCGAGTAAATATCTATATGTAAAATTTCCCCTGGATAAGTTGGAATAGGAGTTTCTTCAATATTTTGTCTGTCTGGTTTCCTATTATATTTTGAGAGTAAACAGGTCTTGCATGACTTAATGAGCTCGTTTAACCTTTTCCTAATGTTTGGAAAAAAATAATCTTGTGTTATTTGCTTATAATTTTTTTTGCATTTCTGTGTGCGCTGTTGTGTTCAGCAACTAAAATTTCTTCTTGATCGTTTTTGTTAGTTACATCAATCATAATTTTCTGAGTGTACACAAATTTAATACCTGAAAAGTTCCTTAATAGTATTTGTTGTATCTCTCCGAGATCAATTTCTTCGCAGTAAAGTACATTAACTACATCAGGATTAATTGTTTCTTTTAGTAATTTTATAAGATTTTGTTCATCCGTAAAGTTTATCTCATGTCGAATGTGTTTCTGAAACAAAATTTTTGTCTTTTTACTGTTACTATCGCGTTTACTTATTATTAATTGGTTCCTAAAACTATTTAAGGGAGTTTGTATTATTCTAATTGTATTTGTTAAAGAAATTTCGGAATGGGAACAGGACTCAGTTAGGTGATTTAAGTGTTGCCTTGACAGAGCGTCTGCTACAACATTTAAATTGCCAGGTTTATAAAAAATGTTGGGGCGAACTCTTCTAAAAAAGCTCTTCATCTTTTTATTTTTGCATTTGGATATTTGTCTGACATTGAAAATGTGAGAGGTTGGTGATCGGTAAAAATATTGAGTTCTTTGCATCCATATAAGTAATTTCTTAAATTTTTTATAGCCCACACTATAGCCAGTAATTCCTTTTCATTTACTGCGTAGTTGACTTCTGTTTTAGACAGTGTTCTTGAAATGAATGTGATTGGGCGTTTATTTTGTGATAAAGCCGCACCAATAGCCTGAGATGACGCATCAGTCGTCAGATCAAAGGGTTTATTAAAATCTGGGTAGAGAAGTATTACCTCTTCAGACGTAAGAATTTCTTTTAGTTTCAACGGGTATTTTCTTCGACTGGTTTGCGCTTACATTGCCATTTACACCCCTTAGGAATTTTCTGAGAGGTTTTGCTACGTCAGCGTACCCCTTAATGAATCTTCTATAATATCCTGTCAGACCCAAAAACGCTCGGAGACTTCGAACAGTTTTCGGTTCTTCATACTGAAGGATAGCTTTCACCTTATCGGGTGAAGTTTAAAGCCCATTGTTTGATACAACGAATCTTAAAAATTCCGTTTCTTCTCTAAAAAATTTCGATTTTTCTAAATTTACCTTCATGTTTGCATTATTTAGTAAAGTTAAAATTTCTTGCAAATGCTTTAGGTGTTCGTTTTCATTTTCCGAATATATTATTATATCGTCGACATAGGCATGACATGTTTTCCCTATTTTGGACCTTAACACATCATCTATGGTTCGTTGGAAAATACTTGGCGCATTTTTGAGGCCAAATGGCATGCGACAAAACTCGTATTTTCCATTATTGATGTTAAAAGCTGTTTTTTTTCCTATCTTTTTCGTGCAGTAGAATTTGGTGGAAACCCGCTTTGAGGTCTAGCGTAGTGAAAAACTTGGCCTTGCCTAAATTCGATAAGATAACTGAGGTATCCTGTATGAGATATTTATCATTGGCAGTTATGTTACTTAATTTCCTAAAATCTATGACCAGTCTTTTCTTTTTTTGGCCGTTGTCGTCTATACCCTTCTTGTCCACTACCCAAACAAGGTTGTTATAGGGCGACTTGGAAGGTTGGATGATTCCGCTTCTTAATAATTCATTAATCTCTTTATTAATAAATTCACTTACAGCCATTGGGTAAGGATAGCTTTTACTATAAACGCGTTCGTCCGTCGATGTGCTTATAGTAGCTATTACATATGTATTGTATGTTAATTTGACGTTTGGGTCCCCAAAAACTTTCTCATTTTTACTTAATATTTCGTAAAACCTGGCCTTTACAAATGAAGGCAGGAAATGCTCTAACTCCAATTGATTCACCTCCGCGAGACTTCTAAATTTTAACGGTTTTATGCCGTTGTTAAAGGTAAGTCTTTCGTTTTTTGTATCAATAATTCCACCTATTTGTTTAAGAAAATCGTATCCTATAATACCATCGAACGATTTAAGTTCGGGTAATATATAAAAGTACGAGTACTTGTGGAACACATTTATTAGACATTTTTGATCTATGATCAATTTACTGTTTACTGTCTTTAAGATAAACGGTTTCCCAAGCTTTTTAATTCCTTTTACAAATGTTACCTTCTTAATATAATTTTTGGTACTACCTGTGTCAAAGAGAAATCTAAGCAGCTTACCATTTAAAGGAGGCCAACGTGGCATCAGCACGACCTACATTTCTTACAATTGCAACGGCTTGATAATATTTAGAGCTACCTCTTAGGGCGCAAATAGTTTGTGTGCGGCAAATGCCGCTTGCCTCCACGAAACATAACGTGTCTCGTCCCCGTTAAATTCAGGTAATGTTTTGACAATGTCTAAAGGCTCTTCGCAAGTCACACCACTAACTACGGAAATTGATTCGTATTCTTTTACTTGATTTGGTATTTCTAACTTGCTCACTCTTTCCGTTGTCTCATTTATGTTTGGAAGTACCGATTGCGTAACTTTACTTGCAAAGGCATCAAATAGTTCCCTAATTTGTGCTTCGTTCATTTTGAACTTATTTCACCTTTTTTTATGATAAAACGTTTAATATTAACTATTCACTTTCGTTAACAAGCTTTTTGAACAAGCTTTTCACTGTTTTACTAATTATAATTCTTACACTAAGAGTTTCAGCATGGTGTCCTTTTTCCAGAATTCCATGTCCTTTTGTAGGTGGGGTGGTGTCCTTTTTTCCAGGATTCTATGCCCTTTTGCCCCACGTTGGGCGCCAGTTGAATAAATCCATTGGTGCCAGTTGCGTTTGTACTTGCTATTCGCTCGACTTGGTGAACAAGCTCAAACAGTTCCAAGTGGGCTGTTGTTGGTTGAAAACTTATTAAAGTATACTTTGAATAAAATCAAACTTGATTGCTTGGCTGCTAAAGACTTACTAGCTTTATTGAGAAAATAATTTTGCGGCTTAACTTAAAATTGAACTAACAGCTACCTATGTGTTAGTTCATATACCATATTTTATGTACTTAATTCTATGAATTACAAAACATGTAGGAAACTGGAACCGCAGCTGTTCATACGTTGTGGTTCCTTTTATTGCCGACTTTGTTTGTTTAGTCTATTGGCAGCTAGCATCTGATTGCGTATATATGTACATATAAATATTTGTTTTTTCCGTTTTTGCTAAATTTTGTCACTACTTTTTTTTTTTAATCACCACAGGTTTCTTTTTTATTTAAAAAAAACCGGACTACGAAAGAAAGAGGCTCGGCGCCGTCCGTCAGTCTCTTTTGTCAATTGTGTTCGGTGTCCTCGTGTGTGTGCTGTGGAAGGTATTTGTATATCCTGATGCGCTGAATGTGATGTTTGTAGTGTGGGATGAAGAGGTGGTGTATATGATGCAGATGTGTTGCGTATGATGTGTGGATGATGTATATGGTGTAGTTGTGTTATATTGTGAAGGGGATCAGGAACTCAATTAAAGCCCACCATCAACAAACTGATTGAACCTAATCAGTGTGGCTTTAGACCTGGCAAATCAAGAACTGACCAAATATTCACCATGCGCGAAATCTTGCAAAAGACCCGTGAAAGAAGAATCGATACACACCACCTCTTCGTCGCTTTCAAAGCTGCTTTCGAAAGCGCGAAAAGGAGCTGCCTTTATGCTTTTATGCCGCGATGCCTGAATGTGGTATCCTCGCAAAACTAATACGGCTGTGTAAACTGACGTTGAGCAACACCAAAAGTTCTGTCAAGCTCGAGAAGGGCCGTTCGATACCAAACGAGGTTTCAGACAAGGCGACTCCCTATCGTGCGAATTCCTCAATCTGCTGCTGGAGAAAATAATTCGAGCTGCAGAACTTAATCTAACAGGTACAATCTTTTATAAGAGTGTACAGCTGCTGGCGTATGCCGGTGATATTGATATCATCAGCCGCAACACACGCGCCGTTAGTTCAGCTTTCTCCGAACTAGACAAGGAAGCAAAGCAAATGGGTTTGGAATTGAACGAGGGCAAAACGAAATATCTCTTGTCATCAATCAAACAGTCGTCGCACTCGTGACTTGGCTCTCACGTCACAGTTAACAGTCATAACTTTGAAGTTGTAGATAGTTTCGTATATTTGGGAACCAGCATAAACACCACCAACAATGTCAACAATTAAAAGACAGCGGCTACGCTGGCTAGGTCATATTGTCCGGATGGACGAAAACACTCCAGCTCTGAAAGTATTCGACGCAGTACCCGCCGGGGTAAGCAGAGGAAGAGGAAGACCTCCACTCCGTTGAAAGGACCAAGTGGAAAAGGACCTGCCTTCGCTTCGAATATCCAATTGACGCCACGTAGCGAAAAGAAGAAACGACTGGCGCGCTGTTGTTAACTCGGCTATAATCGCGTAAGCGGTGTCTGCGCCAGTAAAGAAGAAGAGCTAAAGAAGTTAATACTTACCAATAATGCTAAACGGAAATTTGCCCAGCCCACAAAATTTTCCAATAAGTGGCGAATGCGCATCGCGACCATCGTAGACGGCAAGCCAATCGTGGGGGCAGTGCTCCTGGCTGGAACCAATTGGTCGTATGGACAAGTCATTACGTTCTCACACCTGCAAAGCAAAAACAAAAAAAATAGAAAAGAAGAAGCGATAAGAAAAAGAGTAAAGTAAGCTTAGAAGTGAAGTTAACAAAAAGTATGGATCAATAAGTATAGTATATGCCAACCAAGATGGGGTGAGTACTGGCAGATAAAATATGCATTTACTGTGGACGAAGAGAGTGCGGCAGTTACGCTCTCAACAGTTAAGGCAATTGCCGTAAAATAAAGGAGTGTACTTAAGGTCTAATATATTTATATATATACATATATATCTTTTGAATTTGATAATAGAGTGAAAATGTTGAAAAGCAGAAGGAAGCTTGGGTTTTTTGAAGAGGCTTTAATCCCTGTCTAAGCAGACTCTGAGTAATATAATCTACAATAACATACTTTTCACCATTTTATTTAGAATTCTATATGGAAATAATTTATATGATAACTTTAAAAATTTTTCCACCTATTTACCAAGTTTTTAGTCATAAAAATTAATGATATAAATAGTAGTATAAAAATTGTAATATTCAATCAAAAATTCTGAAGCGAAATATCAGTTTTTTTTTTTAAATCAGTACGCTTTATGTGTGCTGAAATCTTTAATTTTTGTCGTTATAAAAATCTTTCACTCAAAGAAAAGTAAAGACTATAACGCATATAAATCGCAAATATTATGTGGTTGAAAAGTTCAAAAAATTATGCCATCGCTGATTAAAATCCTTACAACATCCATATGGATAAAGGGGTTAAAGAATAGGATACTCAATCATAAACGTATACACCTTAAGTACATATATGTATATACACAAGTCATTTATGATTTTCCTACTGTTATTCCTGCCATGCCAGTCATTGTCATTTCCTCATCCGCATTAGTCATCAGAGCAACGGTATTTTATTTGCTATTTCGTTGAACTTTTGTACATATTGTAAGAAACAAATAGCGAACTTTATGATTAATTAACAACGGGAAAAATATGATTTTAGCTATCATAAATCATAATGATTGGGACAGCGGACGTTTAAAGCACGTTGGCGGTGCAAAAGTCCTGTAGTAACGACAGGGTAACGGAAGATGGTGGTACGTATATATCAGGGGGCAAATCCAACTGCGAAATGAATGAGTTGGAAAATAATATTACATAACGGGTGATCCTAATAGAGGCACTTTCTTCAATATTCGTTTTTTGTCATGTTCTTTTTGTTCAGTATTGTTTGGCATTTCATTATGGAAATACTTACGCCTACACAACGCTTACAAATCGTTTAACATAATTACGAATAATCGAACTTATGGTCGACCTAATCAGCCTACTGAGAGTACTATTCGCAAAGCAATCACCCATCTTGAGGCCACTCATACATTACTGGATAGAAAATATAATAAATTGAATTGAAAGCATACGAATAAAGCTTCTGCAAAACTGAATTGGCTCGCCCTTTACGAGCAACATCGCTTCGCTCTTTGGGCTCTTGAAAAGTTCCAAAAAGCTTCCATGTTTTCGAGCAATATTTTGATCAGCGAAGAGGCTCATTTCTGACTCAATGGGTATGTACAAGTAAAGCTGGGACAAAGGGCAACATCAAGAGATTCAAGAGCTACCATTTCAACCAGGAAAAGCAACGGTTTGACGTGATTTTTGGGGCGGTGGAATCATCGGTCCATTTTTCTACAAAAATGATCCTGGTGAGAACGTAACTGTCAATGACTACCGTTCTCACGCCATGATAACCGACGCTTTGATGCCTGAAATTGAAGGTCGCGATATCAGCGACATTTAGTTTCAATAAGATGGCGGCACTTCCCACATCGCGTTCGCATAATTTAATGGATTTATTGAGAGAACACAACGGTGAGCAGAATTGAAGGTTTTGGCCGGTCGATTGACCACCAAGATCGTGTGATATTTTTCCATTACACTTCTCCATAAAATTTTTTTTTTTTTTTAAGTAGGGAACTTCGAAGTGGATCACCCTGTATAAAGAGTGTAACGTGGCTTTTACCACCTTACAATAATTTACGTCAACTTCGCTCCACAGTACATCATGTACCCTCACCATACCACCATACGTACTAAATTCACCGCATTGACTACGCACACAACTTACCTCACTACGATGATGAAAGCTGCTAGAGCTTTCCACCATACGTACTAACGCACCATACGCATACAACTTACCTCGCTACGGTAACGAAAGCTGCGCAATGCTGCTATAAAAGCAAGCACGTTACACCAAATGGCTCTCTTTTGCTCCAGCTCGCCGAACCGGACGGTCGCCCAGCATTGCACAGGAAAATATACAGTAAGCAGGGACGGTTGGCGAATAATAAAATCTCTCCTACACAGAGGAGCCCGTCGTATACATCACCGTGCCAGTCGCAGCAAGCGTCAACGCCTGGCTCATAAATTCCGTTTATTTCCATCATCGTGCGAGGTTCAACAAGCGTCACCGCCTGACTCATCAATTCCGTTCATTTGCATCACCGTGCCAGCCTCAACAAGCGTCAACGCCGGACTCATCAATCCCGTTCATTTGCATCACCGTGCCAGCCTCAACAAGCGTCAACGCCGGATTCATCGATCCTGTTCATTTTCATCACCGTGCCAGTCGCAACAAGCGTCAACGCCTGGCTCATCGATCCCGTTCATTTTCATCACCGTGCCAGTCGCAACAAGCGTCAACGCCTGGCTCATCAATTCCGTTCATTTTCATCACCGTGCCAGCCTCAACAAGCGTCAACGCCTGACTCATCAATCCCGTTCGTTTTCATCACGCTGGTCTGGCTGTCCGCATAAGGAGTGGGGGGTGTGGATATAACTTTACGAGGATAAAACTCGTCTCTTTTTTGCTAAGGGTTCGTGGGTCCCAAGGCTGACCCTGGAGCGGCTGAGCATACCTCAGCTATGGACGAAACCCCATTACAAGAGTATGCATGAATATTCGGAGTTTGTTGCGATGAATGATGAGAAAGGCAATTTTATAGCTATTTGTTGCTGGTTGTAAAAATTATTGGCCAAGTCGGGGGTGTTGGTAATAAATAATGCAAAGTTATCGATATAGTGAGAGCGAAATTGGAGCCAATATTTGTAGACGTAAAAGATAAAATCGTCGTATTCGCAATATTTTTTGTTAAAAAAAAGTTATAAGTACCACATTTTGAATGATTGACGTTGTGATCGATATTATATGAAAATATATTTATATCCAAATACACAGAAAAACGAAGAAATGTCTGTTGAGCAAATCAGATGAAATATTATTTTCGAAACTACTCTTGCGCTAGGAAACTTTTCACACAGTAGTTAATATTATGTACATATGTACATGTGGGAATATAGTAGATCGGTGGCAACTTCGCCACCGGTATCTGAAACACCTCCTGAGATTTTGCTTCGCCCTTATTCTGTGATTTCATCAAGATCACGTATTTCTACAAGAACCTCGTGAGTTAGAGCTTTTATCTGCGCATTTTCTTCCAATACTTTACATATTTCGGTCTTAAGGACCCCCGTGCTCTTCATCTGAGCCTCTTTCAGCTCTAACAGAATTTGGTCTTTTGCCGTATTTCTTATCTTGGTCACATTTTCCCCTAATTTCTGCAACGTATCTTTTTCCTGACAGTCCTGAGGATGTCGCTGTATGACATGTCCCCGGTTTTTTCTATTACTATTGCATCGGGTCGGGGTGGCGGTTTATGTAGTGTCTTCTTCATTTCTTTCTCCTTGCTTTTGACTGAGTTATCGCACTTTGCTTCCTTACCATCGCTCAGGCTTCCAGTACCGCTGCCTCCTATAATCCCAAAAATGTTGCTGCTGTTGTTGTTCGTGTTTTTGTTTCTCATGTTATTCTCCATATGTTTGTTATACCAGCGCATCGTGTGCAGGGGGGCGGGCCGAAATAAACGCCCCCGCTCGCTTTACCAGTCCCGGAAAAGACGGACGGACCGGCGCTCGCCCGGGGTACACTCCTTGACCAGGGCCCGAAGGGGGTGGTTCCTGATACACACCGCAGCAGACACATCGGCAGAGCATAGTCACATCACCCTCTCCATCCCGCCAGCAGAGAAATCGATATTGACACTTTGAGGGACTCCCAGTGCGCCACGGTGTGTACCGGTCATTTCTTGATGACAGCTGGCTCGGCTCACTGGGGGTCCGTCGCGCCTGGACTTTTTTTGTACATCATGCACATAAATGATAATGAGCGAACACGTATTTCTATGAGGCGGTGTCGATTCGCCACAGTCACAGGAGCTTCAGCGGATCTGTTAGCTTTATGCCGCATCCTCACAGAACACTATGTCCGGACATGTGCGCTGTTGTGTGTGTGTGTGCAGCCATACAGTTTTGAAAATATATAATAATAGCTGAGGAAACTTTTTGTTATCATAAGGCATTGATCGGATAGCGCGAAAACCGCTGGCAAAATAAACGAGTACAAAGCAGTTTCCCGCTGATTATTTTTTATATAATATATTTCTTATTTCTTCCGACTTCCTTTTCTTGCATGATGGAAAATAGAAACTTTTTAGGTGTGTTAATTATGCCGAATTTTGTGTTAATGTGAAAATAATTTGCAGGCGCATTTCCGGTTAATTTATGGAAATAATTTATAGGTGTTTTTGTGTTGAAAAAAACACGGTGTAATAATTAATAAGTTTGAATTTTAAATTTCAGACACGTGTGAAATTAGCTACTAAATATAAGGCGAGTGTGAGATGGACAAATCTTGTTGAGGTTCCAAGACACCATGCAAAGTGGAAAACAGATATTTTAAAGCTATACTACTCGTACTTTATTTACCTTAACATATAGTGTGCCCAATATAATAAGGTGACATTGTGTTTATTTTGAAAATTCTTTATTTATTCTTGCAAATCAATTCCATCCCCTTCAAAGTAATCCCCTCCTGATCCAATGCACTTATGCAAACGGATTTTTCAATCTTCGAAACATTGGTTGAAGTCACTTTCCGGGATGGCCTTCAGTTCCGTCTTCGCTGCGGCTTGCATCTCCTCTAT
>NC_052501.1:54731592-54770317 GCF_016617805.1 Bactrocera tryoni | reverse complement strand
TTGATGCTGCAGTATTTGTCTAATGATTGCTGGACATGACTTCGCATCGTTTGTCAGCGTTAATCCGGATCGGATTAACTGTGCACTTAATCAGATCCAAATTTGTAGGTGACAGACGGCAGCTATGCGAGTTTGAAACTCTCATAAACAGCTCATTTGTCCTTTTTATAATATTTTCAATGAAAATTGATAGAAGATAAACATTACGGTTGTTAGCCGACCAATTTTTACCAAACCATTTTTTATTACAAAAGCATATCAACACATTATTTTTAAAACTGCATCATAACATAAAAGTTTTATTGATATTATATTGAGAATTTGATAAACAGCTGTCAGGGTTGCTTGTATTTCATTCACAATAGATGAAAATTGGTCATTTTTAACAATGTTTCCAACGACAATCTCACAAACTCCCTAAAATTTTGAGAGTTATTTTTGGATTCAGCAACGGAGTTAGCTGTGGTAACTCCTGAATTAATCCCGAAAAATGCAATTAATCTGGTTTAACGCTGCCGTCTGTCAATGCTATTACACACACTTCGCTTTCTTTATCCCTGATTTTTATTTTGCAAAATGAGATTTTGGATTTGGCTTGATTTTTTGGATAGCTAACACTCGTCGTATTTCGCTTTAGACAATTTTGAGTTTGAGTTCAACGACTACAAGTTAAAAAATAAAAAAATTGAGAATCTGGTTGGCAAAGGAAATTTAAAGAAATTAATAAAGATCACAATTTTATAATTTCGCTGCTTAATCCAAGCTCAAACAAGCTTTTATAAAGAAAATATATGTCATGATTTTATGGAATAAGGAATAAGATCCATTTCTTTCTTCAACTAACTCTGTATTGAATCTGAACCATGTCTGCAATAGTTTTCCAAAACACCTTTAATCGCTTACAATCAGTCCTTATTACGGTGGTCGATGAGCTACATATGTACATAACCCATACCAAGCTTATTAATGAAGCTCCTTCTTTCCGGCTATTTCTACAATTTAAAACCCCTATCCGCCAGCCATTTTACAACAAATTAGTAAGGTTTACGGTAATACCACATCTTCATTTTTAAATCGAACTAATAACAAGTAAGGAAGGGCTAAGTTCGGGTGTCACCGAACATTTTATACTCTCGCATGGTAAAGTGATAATCGAGATTTCATAATACGTCATTTACATATTTTTCAAATACCGTATTTTTGTAAAGTTTTATTCCGCTATCATCATTGGTTCCTAATGTTTATACTCGTATTATACAGAGAAGGCATCAGATGGAATTCAAAATAGCTTTATATTGGAAGAAGGCGTGGTTGCGAACCGATTTCACCCATATTTCGTACATGTCATCAGGGTGTTAAGAAAATATTATACACCGAATTTCATTGAAATCGGTCTAGTAGCTCCTGAGATATGGTTCTTGGTCCATAAGTGGGCGTCGCCACGCCCATTTTCAATTTTTAAAAAAAGCCTGGGTGCAGCTTCCTTCTGCCATTTCTTCCGTAAAATTTAGTGTTCTGACGTTTTTTGTTAGTCGGTTAACGCACTTTTAGTGATTTTGAACTTAACCTTTGCATGGGAGGTGGGCGTGGTTATTATCCGATTTCTTCCATTTTTGAAATGTATATGGAAATACCTGAAGAAAACGACTCTGTAGACTTTGGTTGACATAGCTATAGTAGTTTCCGAGATATGTACAAAAAACTTAGTAGGGGGCGGGGCCACGCCCACTTTTCCAAAACAATTGCGTCCAAATATGCCCCTCCCTAATGCGATCCTTTGTGCAAAATTTCACTTTAATATCTTTATTTATGGCTTAGTTATGACACTTTATAGGTTTTCGGTTTCCGCCATTTTGTGGGCGTGGCAGTAGGCCGATTTTGCCCATCTTCGAACTTAACCTTCTTATGGAGCCAAGGAATACGTGTACCAAGTTTCATCATGATATCTCAATTTTTACTCAAGTTACAGCTTGCACGGACGGACGGACAGACGGACGGACGGACAGACAGACATCCGGATTTCGACTCTACTCGTCGCCCTGATCACTCACTTTGGTATATATAACCCTATATCTGACTCTTTTAGTTTCAGGACTTACAAACAACCGTTATGTGAACAAAACTATAATACTCTCGTTAGCAACATTGTTGCGAGAATATAAAAATCGTGTGTTGATGCTTTTAAATACAAATTTGTCTTAACATATAGGTTGAGCAACACCAAAAGCTCCGTCAGAATCGGGAAGGACCTCTCTGAGCCGTTCGATACCAAACGAGGTTTCAGACAAGGCGATTCCCTATCGTGCGACTTTTTCAACCTGCTTTTGGAGAAAATAGTTCGAGCCGCAGAACTAAATAGAGAAGGTACTATCTTCTATTAGAGTGTACATCTGCTGGCGTATGCTGATGATATTGATATTCGACAAGGAAGCAAAAGAAATGGGTCTGGCAGTGAACGAGGGCAAGACGAAATATCTCCTGTCATCAAACAAACAGTCGTCGCGCTCGCGACTTGGCACTCACGTCACTGTTGACAGTCATAACTTTGAAGTTGTAGATAATTTCGTCTATCTTGGAACCAGCGTAAACACCACCAACAATGATAACTCTTGCCAACAGGTGCTACTTCGGACTGAGTAGGCAATTGAGAAGCAAAGTCCTCTCTCGACAAACAAAAACCAAACTCTATAAGTCACTCATAATTCCCGTCCTGCTATATGGTGCAGAGTCTTGGACGATGTCAACAACGGATGAGTCGACATTGCGAGTTTTCGAGAGAAAAGTTCTGCGAAAGATTTATGATCCTTTGCGGGTTAGCTACGGCGAATACCGCATTCGATGGAACGATGAGCTGTACGAGATATACATATGACGACATCGACATAGTTCAGCGGATTAAAAGACAGCGGCTACGCTGGCTAGGTCAAGTTGTCCGGATGGACGAAAACACTCCAGCTCTGAAAGAGTATTCGACGCAGTACCCGCCGGGGGAAGCAGAGGAAGAGGAAGACCTCCACTCCGTTGAAAGGACCAAGTGGAGAAGGACCTGGCTTCGCTTGGAATATCCAATTGGCGCCACGTAGCGAACGAAAGAAGAAACGACTGGCGCGCTGTGTTGTTAACTCGGCGTCCAACAGCATCTTTGAAAAAATCGCTATAACATGCCACACAGCTCGCGATTCTATGGCCATTTTGAGGGAAAACTTCGGAGAACAATTCATCTCAAGAAATGGACCCGTAAGTTGGCCACCAAGATCATGCGATTTAACGCCTTTAGACTATTTTTTGTGGGGCTACGTCAAGTCTAAAGTCTACAGAAATAAGCCAGCAACTATTCCAGCTTTGGAAGACAACATTTCCGAAGAAATTCGGGCTATTCCGGCCGAAATGCTCGAAAAAGTTGCCCAAAATTGGGCTTTCCGAATGGACCACCTAAGACGCAGCCGCGGTCAACATTTAAATGAAATTATCTTCAAAAAGTAAATGTCATGAACCAATCTAACGTTTCAAATAAAGAACCGATGAGATTTTGCAAATTTTATGCGTTTTTTTTTAAAAAAAAAGTTATCAAGCTCTTAAAAAATCACCCGATACATGAGTTGTCCAATGTTGATCACGTTTTCATGTGAGAGCCATACACCACTCTTAGCAATTGCCCTCGATACCTTTGTGACCTGGAACCCAGTACAACTTAAGTCACTCTCCTCTGCTGCCTTGCTTTCCGAGACACTTCTGTCCGATATGCGAAACGAGATCAAAGCCTTGGCTATCCACGTGATGTTGACTCTAAAGTTGTCTGCTATTTTAGAGGCTAGCTGCTCCAGCCATCCGTATAAATGTTTAATGTGTTACTCGAAGCTATCATGCATTTACGCCAACCTTTTTTTGTGTTTACCCTAAACCTTCTTTCTCAATTGAAAAGTGGGCTCATGTCTCTAATTGAAACATGTAAGTCACTCAAATTCTATATATGTACTAGAATACTGAAAGTTTGTTTAATAACACTGTGATAGTTTTTTTCAAAAAAAAAACAAAAAAAAACAAGACCAAATTCGACGGTTCCCCCTGTCCAACGAATCGAACTGCATCATTACTTTTTTGAGTTACACTCATGGTTTCATACAAAAATGTTTGTTGAAGTTTTTCATCAAAGTGGCCCATTGTAAGAGAAAGAATAAGTCCGTCTTTAAGTTCTTAGATGACTGTAAACCCCAAAATCAATGTTTTTTGTGTCCTATAGCCAATATGTCGAAAAAACCGAAATTTAATCCATTTTTATACTCTCGCAACAATGTTGCTAAGGAGAGTATTATAGTTTTGTTCACATAACGGTTGTTTGTAAGTCCTAAAACTAAAAGAGTCATTTATAGGGTTATATATACCAAAGTGATCAGGGTGACGAGTAGAGTTGAAATCAGGATGTCTGTTTGTCCGTCCGTCCGTCCGTCCGTGCAAGCTGTAACTTGAGTAAAAATTGAGATATCATGATGAAACTTGGTACACGTATTCCTTGGCTCCATAAGAAGGTTAAGTTCGAAGATGTGTAAAATCGGCCCACTGCCACGCCCACAAAATGGCGGAAACCGAAAACATATAAAGTGTCATAACTAAGCCATAAATAAAGACATTAAAGTGAAATTTGCCACAAAGGATCGCATTAGGGAGGGGCATGTGTGGACGCAATTTTTTTGGAAAAGTGGGGGTGGCCCCGCCCCTACTAAGTTTTTTGTACATATCTCGGAAACTACTATAGCTATGTCAACCAAACTCTACAGAGTCGTTTTCTTCATGCATTTTCATATACAGTTCAAAAATGGAAGAAATCGGATAATAACCACGCCCACCTCCCATACAAAGGTTATGTTGAAAATCACTAAAAGTGCGTTAACCGACTAACAAAACACGTCAGAAACACTAAATTTTACGGAAGAAATTGCAGAAGGAAGCTGCATCCAGGCTTTTTTTAAGAATTGAAAATGGGCGTGGCCTCGCCCACTTATGGACCAAAAACCATATCTCAGAAACTACTCCACCGATTTCAATGAAATTCGGTATATAATATTTTCTTAACACCCTGATGACATGTACGAAATATGGGTGAAATCGGTTCACAACCACGCCTTCTTCCAATATAACGCTTTTGAATTCCATCTGATGCCTTTTCTGTATAATACGTGTATATGTATATGTATGTACATTAGGAACCAATGATGACAGCGGAATAAAGCTTTACAAAAATACGGTATTTAAAAAATATGTAAATGACGTATAATGAAATCTCGATTAACACTTTATTGTGCGAGAGTATAAAATGTTCGGTGACACCCGAACTTAGCCCTTCCTTACTTGTTTTTAATGTTTTTTCCCTCACGTTTCGTCAATATTTTAATTTACCCTTTGATATTTATACATTTAGTGACATCTTGTAATAGTAAGAAACTTAAACAAAGACAACGTTCTGAGCAAACTAACCATTAGAAAAAAACTTAACAAAATTTGTATTTTTTAAAAAAGCTACATTAACTATGTTTGTGTGCTGTTTTATTATACTCTCGCAACAATGTTGCTAAGGAGAGTATTATAGTTTTGTTCACATAACGGTTGTTTGTAAGTCCTAAAACTAAAAGAGTCAGATATAGGGTTATATACCAAAGTGATCAGGGTGACGAGTAGAGTCTGAAATCCGGATGTCTGTCTGTCCGTCCGTCCGTCTGTCCGTCCGTGCAAGCTGTAACTTGAGTAAAAATTGAGATATCATGATGAAACTTGGAACACGTATTCCTTGGCTCCATAAGAAGGTTAAGTTCGAAGATGGGCAAAATCGGCCCACTGCCACGCCCACAAAATGGCGGAAACCGAAAAGCTATAAAGTGTCATAACTAAGCCATAAATAAAGATATTAAAGTGAAATTTGGCACAAAGGATCGCATTAGGGAGGGGCTTATTTGGACGTAATTCTTTTGGAAAAGTAGGCGTGGCCCCGCCCCCTACTAAGTTTTTTGTACATATCTCGGAAACTACTATAGCTATGTCAACCAAACTCTACAGACATTTCCATATACAGTTCAAAAATGGAAGAAATCGGATAATAACCACGCCCACCTCCCATACAAAGGTTATGTTGAAAATCACTAAAAGTGCGTTAACGGACTAACAACAAACGTCAGAAACACTAAATTTTACGGAAGAAATTGCAGAAGGAAGCTGCACCCAGGCTTTTTTTAAGAATTGAAAATGGGCGTGGCCTCGCCCACTTATGGACCAAAAACCATATCTCAGAAACTACTCCACCGATTTCAATGAAATTCGGTACGTAATATTTTCTTAACGCCCTGATGACATGTACGAAATATGGGTTAAATCGGTTCACAACCACGCCTTCTTCCAATATAACGCTATTTGGAATTGCATCTGATGCCTTCTCTGTATAATACGTGTATATGTATATGTATGTACATTAGGAACCAATGATGACAGCGGAATAAAGCTTTACAAAAATACGGTATTTAAAAAATATGTAAATGACGTATAATGAAATCTCGATTATCACTTTATCATGCGAGAGTATAAAATTTGTATCTTTTAAAAAAGCTACACTAACTATGTTTGAGTGCTGTTTTATTTTTTTTGTATCTTTTAAGTGTTATCAATAAGTATCATAAATTTGTACACAATATTTAAATTAAATTTAATAAGACTCATCTATTAATGCCCAACACAAATCAGCAAGCAACGGGTCAAGCTTTTTGCCGCTGTACCAATGCTCAAGGGGGGCGGCGACTTGGTGAAATCTTTCTTTCTTTTTTTTTACCAGTATGATGCCCTTGTGGATCTATCCAAATAATTGGGATGCCGAACCCCATTTTTATATAATTACTATAACATATTTTGTTAAGTTCAGCAAATTGTCGACGCAATTTAGAATATTTTGAATAGTTAGCAACTAAACCAGTTTTTTTAAAAAGTTTAAAAGCACGAGATTTTCTATTTTTTAATTTACATAATTCTTTCGAAAACCATAAATTAGAACTAATTTTTTGAGTAACAACACACTTCGGAACATATTTTTCAAATAAGTTTACAATAGTTTCATTAAAGTGGGAAGCACTAAATTCGATATTGCCACTGTAATCTGGCCAAGTTATTTTAGAAAGTTCATAATTAATCTTCTTAAAATTAGCTTTCGCAAAGTTGAATCGAAAACAAAGGTCTTGTGTATTATTATGAGCAAAGTTGGTTATGATTTCGATGTTAATTTCAAAAGCAGGATGATACGTGTCCTCTGGCCGAACTAAAGGATCACATCGGACAACAGAGAACATTGTAGCGTTATCGACGTAAACTAGATCTTCGCGCACAAAGACCCCAGATGGCCAGAATGAGTTGTCAAGTATCAATTGAAAATTGTCAGCGGATACGTCGATCTTAAACGAGGAAATATCCCTGTTGTATTTGAAATTAAATTTACGGATGTCTGTATCTACCGTTTTTAATTTCGACGAGATGTAACTGTCTATATCCTCGACTGTGGTATCGGCAGCAAGTTTTGAGATAAAAATTGCTTTTTTCCGCGGTATTACCACTAAGTTTTTATTAGCTGACTTGGAGGTATTTGGAGGCGGATCTTGAGAAGTTTTCCACTTACCGTATTCAGTAACAGTTTTCTCTGTGTCCTGAGCAGACGGAGCCTTTTCTCCTTGAGGACAAGGGGATGCAAGATTTATGAGGTCAATAGCGGGTGGGGGCATTTTTTTTAAGGAAGATACAGTGGTATCTTCATCAGACGGACGTTTTCGTTTAGGTTTTGGATTCTCATCCCGAGTATTTAGGCATTGAAATGATTGAAACAGCGTTTCATAATGCCTAAATTTTTCAGTAAGGGTTTCAAGCTCTCGACCAATCTCCTTGAAACCATTGCGCGCCTGCTTAAAAACTTTAAACAATTCAATTTCAGTTGGTCTGCATGTCAAGCAAGACCAGCGCAAGCCCTTACTGTCAAGAATGGAATCCAAAATCCTACCTGTCATTTCAGCACATTTAAGATGGGCAAGCCCATCACAAAGCCAACAAGAAACATAGCGTTCCGACTCGCTTTTCACAGAGCAGTTCGGAAAGTTACAAGTCATAATGAACAAAAACAGTATTAAACAAAAATATAAAAAATGTTAAATAATAAAAGTAAAAAGCGCGATATGACAAAAATATTTATAACAAATGAATGCAATAAAATAGTTAGTTATCAAAGATAACAACCAATGTAGCGAGCAGTTTGAGATGCACTGTAACACACGAAAAGTAAGAAACTCGCGATCAGCTGTGGACAAAGATGGAAATGAATAAAAACAAGAAAGAAATTTAAGTAAGCAATATAAATTAACACTAACAATTGCACTATTTAAAATGTAGCAACAAAAACAAATTGAAAATGACTCGGCACAATAAATTAAAATTAGCCAGAACAGAATTAAAGTAAAAATCAATTGCTTCACTAGCACAATATAACACTGATACTTATCTTAAAAGGTCACTTAATACAAAAATTTTCACAATAAAGTTTTAAATATAAATTAAATAAATTCGCCAGAGCACCAAATTTACAGCTGAGCACGAGAAGGGTTGCCAGAGGCACAGTCTTTTTGACCAGTTATGCAGGTTGTTGTTGCATTGCGTTCAAATGGTATTTGGCACCCAATCTACGTCTCTTATAACGGGCAAATCGAAATATTCCTCGTAGATGCCGGCAGTTCCCGAAGATATTTTGCGTCTACTCCGAGGGCTTGTAAATTTTCCACATACGTAGCAGAACAACGATAGGCAAATTGGACACTTATTCATTTTAATTTATTTTTTTAATATACAAGGCACTAAAACAATGTTCTTTCCGCGAAGTCAAAGTCAAATTAACTACTGCAATCTATGCTTAAATTTTGACCCTTAGACAAGCATTTAACGTTTCTTTCAAACGTTACTTGCTGTTATTTCTTATCAGTGCAGTGGTTAAAAGCTTGACTCGTTGCTTGCTGAGTTGTGTTGGACATTGATAGATGAGTCTTATTAAATTTAATTTAAATATTGTGTACAAATTTATGATACTTATTGATAACACTTAAAAGATACAAAAAAAATAAAACAGCACTCAAACATAGTTAGTGTAGCTTTTTTAAAAGATACAAATTTTGTTAAGTTTTTTTCTAATGGTTAGTTTGCTCAGAACGTTGTCTTTGCTTAAGTTTCTTACTATTACAAGATGTCACTTAATGTATAAGTATCAAAGGGTAAATTAAAATATTGACGAAACGTGAGGGAAAAAACATTAAAAAAATTGATTAAATTTCAGTTTTTTCGACATATTGGCTATAGGACACAAAAAACATTGATTTTGGGGTTTACAGTCATCTAAGAACTTAAAGACGGACTTATTCTGAGAAGCTTTGTCAAAGAAAGTTTACCAAAAAAGTCAACATTAAAAAAGTTAGAGACCGAAGAAAAATGTGCCTTTCTCTTACAATGGGCCACTTTGATGAAAAACTTCAACAAAATTTTTTTTTATGAAACCATGAGTGTAACTCAAAAAAGTAATGATGCAGTTCGATTCGTAGGACCCGAAACAGGGGGAAACCGTCGAATTTGGTCTTGTCTTTTTTTTTGACTATCACAGTGTAATGAATATGAATATGTATATTGTATTTCTGCCAGCGTTCCACAAAGTAATTTTTTATGATCTTGTTTAGCTCCTCTTTCGAAGCAGTTTTTATTTCCTCATTCGTAGCATACCGTCATCCTTTCATGTGCCTCATCACTTTTAGAAAGGAAAAAATGTCAAAAGGGGCCTGGTCGGGGAAATACGGTGATCTGGTTTATGTTTAATGTTCTGTTTTTAGCCAAATATTCGTAACCCGAAAACGATGCGTGAGCGAGGGGGTCATCATGATACAAAAGCCAGTTTTTTTCTTCCACAATTCCGAGAGTTTCTGGAGAATTGACCATACGACCCTTTGGCAAGGACTCATGATGTACTCCGCCCCTGTAACGGAAGAAAACTGTTAGCAAAACTTTCGAACTCGACCTAACTTGGGTCGCTTTTTTCGCTCTTACGCAACTAAAAACCTATGATTCGTGAAAAATTATGATCCTGTGGGGCAGATCTGTAGCGTCGCGTGCTGAGTGCAACATATTCTGAGCAAGGTCTAAGCAACGCTGTTTTTGGTGTAATGTGAGCAGTTTCGGACGAAAAATGAAGGCGAATCAAAACACATCGAAACAAACCAGCGGCCAAAAATTAAATAAGCTTTCAAAATGGCCAATCATCATCATTAGTAATGGATATGAGTACCAATAATAGTAGTCCGCGAAGTCGTACACTTAATACGCTCTCCCGCCAGCTAATTAAACCAAATTAAATTAAATAGTGTCATAGTCAGGCACATACATAAATATATATGCACATACACATACACACAACTCAGTTAATAGGTGTCAAAAAGTAGCTTCACACGTTAAATTAACTGAGTTGTCGCACAACTTAAAAAAGCCGGAGAGAGGAAGAGAGCTAGCACGTATGGCTAATGATTATAATTATCGCTGGAAAAGCTGAAATGAATGTAATGGCAACATTTACAGATTTTCGCACTTCAATTGCTGCACTGGGTTTGCAAGCAATGTGGCACACAACCTTAACTGCATACATACAAACACACATATGTATATGGCCATATTTATACAAACTGTATCTGCGTGTTTGCAATCATAAGCCGTTATCAAAAATGTTGCTGTCAGCCCACCAAACCAGAGAACTTAAAGCATAGAGAAGGTGCAAATTGAATTCTGTATGATGTTCGATTTGACGGCTAACAGAGCTGATAAAATTGTAGTAAGGAATTCACCATTTTCGCTGCCATTTATCAGAAATGAGCACGTTCTCTGGCAGAAATATATGTAAAACGACTGAATTCATGCGAGAATAAATAAAGAGAAATGTAAAAAAGCATTCTCTGAGTCACATGAAATGATATATAATATTAATTAATAATTGGATAAAATTATACGATTTTTTAATAAGTTTTATGTTATTTACAACCTTAATTTATTTCTATTTTGCAACGCTGCACTCACACTTATTTTCAACTTTTTTAAACCGTTAAATCATTCCATAAAATAAATCTTGTGTTTCAGACTTATTTTGTCACTTCGTCAGCAGATTGCAACGTCACGTGCAAAGTGGTAGGATATCTATGCACTAGGAAGGATGTAAAGCCCTTTAACCCAAAAATCTTAATTTGGCACAATAATGACGATTCAAATTACTTTTTTTCAATTTATTAATTTTTTCTGTTTGCTTTACTACAAATTGACGTTTGCACAAACTTTATGCCAGGAGTGCAAATTTTTCTAAAAAAAGAACTCAATTACACTTACACAAAGCACTTAAAAAACATTTCTGTACACCTGACAACAAAACAACCAGCTTTATGTCAGCGGATTTTATAAATTTTTAATAAATATTATATTATTAAATTATATTTTAAGCACAGAAAACCGTTTCAACGACTCACGGCACTCGTTTCGGCTGCGTCACGCACACAATACAAACGCTAATCAACGACAGACGGAATCGCGCAACACAACCCGCTCAGCCAACAAAACACGGCATATCAAGTGAGTTTTGTGACTCTGGTTTTTTCTCCTGAAATTGCTTTTAAAACTTCATAGCCTAACGCGTCCAACCAAGCAATTATTTTGGCCAAGTAAAACAAAACAGTCAACCGACAAAATGCACGCTCGTGTCCTTGCCACACAACAACGACAAAACGCGTATGCATGTCCGTCATTCTGCAACAGAAAGGCCAGAAGCTCTGCTTTGAATCAAAAATTTTACGAAAAGCACAAGAATTTGACGGGTAATCCATTACTAACTTGTCTCCGTATTTTACCGTAGATACGTTAACACACTAAATTGTGCCTTCGCATAACAGTTGTTTAAATAGAAAGTGACTGGACCATCAGAAATTCGCAGCTAGCGGGTAAACTTTCATACTACGTTGCTTATGCAAAACATTGTTATGCTGGTGGGTGGAAGCGAGTGTTGATTTGCTGAGCGCAAGGCTTCTAAATAAAACGCTCATTGAAAGTTTTAAATTAATTGAGCCCGTGGTAAAAACGCAGAAATCAGTCATCTTTGTTTGTTATACTCTCGCAACAATGTTGCTAAGGAGAGTATTATAGTTTTGTTCACATAACGGTTGTTTGTAAGTCCTAAAACTAAAAGAGTCAGATATAGGGTTATGTATACCAAAGTGATCAGGGTGACAAGTAGAGTCGAAATCCGGATGTCTGTCTGTCCGTCTGTCCGTCCGTCTGTGTCCGTCCGTCCGTGCAAGCTGTAACTTGAGTAAAAATTGAGATATCATGATGAAACTTGGTACACGTATTCCTTGGCTCCATAAGAAGGTTAAGTTCGAAGATGGGCAAAATCGGCCCACTGCCACGCCCATAAAATTCCGGAAACCGAAAACTTATAAATTGTCATAACCAAGCCATAAATAAAGATATTAAAGTGAAATTTGGCACAAAGGATCGCATTAGGGAGGAGCATATTTGGACGTAATTTTTTTTTGGAAAAGTGGGCGTGGCCCCGCCCCCTACTAAGTTTTTTGTACATATCTCGGAAACTACTATAGGTTATGTCAACCAAACTCTACAGAGTCGTTTTCCTTCAGGCATTTCCATATACAGTTTAAAAATGGAAGAAATCGGATAATAACCACGCCCACCTCCCATACAAAGGTTATGTTGAAAATCACTAAAAGTGCGTTAATCTGACTAACAAAAAACGTCAGAAACACTAAATTTTACGGGAAGAAATTGCAGAAGAGGAAGCTGCACTCAGGCATTTTTTTTCAAAATTGAAAATGGGCGTGGCGTCGCCCACTTATGGACCAAAAACCATATCTCAGGAACTACTAGACCGATTTCAATGAAATTCGGTATATAATATTTTCTTAACACCCTGATGATATGTATGAAATATGGGTGAAATCGGTTCACAACCACGCCTTCTTCCAACATAGCGCTATTTTGAATTCCATCTGATGCCTTCTCTGTATAAAACGAGTATAAACATTAGGAACCAATGATGATAGCGGAATAAAACTTTACAAAAATACGGTATTTGAAAAATATGTAAATGACGTATAATGAAATCTCGATTATCACTTTATCATGCGAGAGTATAAAATGTTCGGTGACACCCGAACTTAGCCCTTCCTTACTTGTTTTCATTTGAACAATGTTGCCATTGCTCAATATGCACATATAGTTTTGTACTCATCTAAGTTTTCAATTACAATTGTTTATAATATAAAATATCAAAACTGAAAATAAACTATTAAAAATAGTTTATATATTTATAAATATTAGCATTAGACTCTGATTTTGAGTTAGTTTAAGAAAATTTCAAACATATTGAAGACAACTTTTATAATTACTACAGTATCTCGAGATTGGCAACCGTGCGTTGTGAGAGAGCAATCAGCTGACACGTTTCTACGGCAAAAGTCCAAATGCCGTGGAAATCTACGACATCCTACGGCAAAGAGAGAAGGGAGTAGCGTTTTTCGCTGTTCACTTACATTGCACGCCCATAAGATAGGTCGTATCAGCTGGCACGAGCCACGGGTCTATGTTTTTGGCTGTTTCGGCTATAAGTGTTGATTTGCTGAGTACAATGCTTCTCAATAAGACGTTCGTTGAGAGCTTTCAATTTATGTATATCGTAAAGGTCCTCTAATCTAAATCACCGGGTAGTGTGCGAGTGCCAGTAAGCTCTCAGCTCAGCTAAAACTAATCGAGATATATATAGGGTTATATATATAGTACATAAATGATCAGGATGACAAGGAAAACTGAAATCCGGTTGACTGCCTATCTGTCCTTCCGTCCGTGGAAGCTGCAACTTGAATAAAATTTGAGATATCTTAATGAAATTTGGTATGCGGGTTTCTTAGTACAAAAAAATTAGGATGGCCGTAATCGGACCACTGCCACGCCCACAGAACGCCATTTACTGAAAACTTATAAAGTGAAATAACTAAGCACTAAATTAAGATATAAAACAGTAATTTGGCAAAGAGATCGCAGTAGCAAGGGGCATCTGTGGGAAAAATTGTTTAACAAGTGGATGTGACCCCGCCCTCTAATAAGTTTAATGTATATATCTCCTAAACTACTAAAGTCACAAGAACAAAATTCGCTTGACCCAAATATTATCAAAACTTCAGTGAGAAACAGTGTGAAAATGGATTAAATCGGAAGACAACCCCGATCACTCCCCATATAATGGTACTGTTCAAAACCATTTAAAGTGCAATAAGTCAATAACTAATTACGCCAGAAATATCAAATTACCTGCATGATGGTGTAGGAAGGCTTTATGGGTGCCGGAGTGAAAATCTGACAATGGACGTGGCACCGCCAGCTTTTTGGTGACATGTCATGTCTCGAGACCTGATCAAACCAATTTCCACTAAATTTAGCACGTAGGATTTCCTTCATATTTCTATGTCACAGTGTGAAAACTTCTTCCATATAACCAAATTTTAAATTCATTTAATTCTTTCACTTTTCACTACACAAATCAGTAAACAATTGGTATAATGGGCTAAAGCTTTGCGCTAATAATTCGTTTAAAGAATGCCACTTTATGACCAAAAATTGTAGAATCAAACCAAAACTCTTCAAGCCCATAGGTACCGAATATGTGAATCCAAGTGTCTATAGTCGACCTTTGGCTGAAAATATCGGTCAAAGGTGAGATAAACAATTGAAATTCAGAGAGAATATATTCCTGACAATAGTAATTCTGTGTATCAAAAATGGATTTAATAGGGTCAGTACTTCCCTGATACCTAGTATATAAAAATTTTCAAACTTCCAAGTGACTTAATATTGCATACGTCGGCCAATATTTGAGTTATCTTAATGGTAATTATAAGGCGGGTTTTACTCATAACAGAATATCTTCCTGCTTAAAATAAATAAAATTGGGCGAAAACTTGACCTACTACCCATATAAATTATATCAGGATTTTCTAACATTCAGCTGATTTTGCTTCATATGACCGATGGAAGGTACCCTAATAAAACACAGTGAACATTTGTTTAGTATGTATGTGTATCCCAACTCCCATATACTATGTATGAAAATTTTCGCTTTTCTAACAAATCTTTTGCCAAATTCGTCAGTCAGTGTATGAGTTATATTAAGAATATTTATATTTGAAATTGCTAGGATTTCGATCCTCTGGTTGACGTTTTACATCGAAAGGGATTTCCCTGACTTTGATTCGTGCAAGCTAATATACTCTTTTAAAATGTTCAGTTCACCCGAGCTTAGCCTTTTCTACTTGTTTTTTTTTTTTTAATGGTCTTAATAAAAAAAAAAAATCTTTGTCCAAATCTTTAACAGTTGTATCTCTAAGATCTGTGTACAATTTTATGAAGATTGATTGATTAGTTCCCCAGAAATCTTGCCAACCGACATCAAAACCTATGGTTTTCAGCAAAGATCTGAATCTATCGAAGACGTTAGCGTTCATCGTGTATACGGTGATCAGCGAAGCATGGGCGGATTGTGAGAGTGTGTCACTAACTACTAGTATAAAGTTCTTGGCAATAGCGTAGTACCTCAGCCGTCATTTTCAAACGAGAAGGCGCCAGTCTGCTTGGCAAATTCAAAACCATTCATCAATTGTTTTTCAATTTTGAAGAGTGTGCCACCCAACAGGTTATCGTCATTTATGAAAATATTGGCAGTGGCATTCTCAGTAACGCCGAGTATGCTCTTTGGTAACGGAAGTCCTATGGCCTAGGCTGTTGGAGTATTTGAATGTTATTTTTGTAATCAGGGAATTGACTTGCATCCAAAGAGCCGCTACTGGGCACTGAGCCACCTTTGATATATGAGTTATATTATCTGCAGACTACAGTGGCTCCACGTTACCATCGGATTTATGTATGTTTACTGAAGTGAAGTCATACTTAAAGTTCGCGAAATATCTATACTCGCATGCTTGTATTTGTATATGCACTAAATAATCTGACTTACTGCCTGCTTTAGAATTTACAACCTTTTCTGGTTTGTTGAGTATTCCAGCTGAAGTCATAGTGCGGGTCGCTGATGGTTAGTAACTTAACAGTTTGTTCAGTTTGATGTCTTCTGAAAGTGCGTCTGGGAAATTAATATACTACATAGCTGGCCTCACCAATCTTTTAGTATTGGTAGATTATATTAGTTTCCAATTACTAACGTTTCCCAGAGAATATAGCTGATATTGTCATCTCTGTTACAAACTCTAATTATTTCCATCTCTTTTCTGTATTTATTATTATCGAATACTAAATAGTTTCTAGAATATTCTAGAGACTTTCGTGATAGTAACGTATGTTCGCTTCACTATTGGTGGCGGTAATGGCATAACTTTGATAAGATCCACCAGGCGGATCCGAAAACTTTTGTATATCAAAGCGGTTAAGGTTCTCCTTATAAACTACTAAATCCACTAGAAGGGGCGCCGAGTACTCATATTGTTTTACACCATTAGTTACGATATTTCTTTGCAGAAAAAAGGTTTGGCTCTCCCTTTCTATCATTAGGGCAGAAGTCCTCCTTCTATATCAGGCCACATTATATCTCTTTTAGCATCGATTACCTAAAAGAGGTCTCAGATCTTCTCTTCAATTTTGGTAGTGACTTGGGGTCTACTTTAGCTCAAAGCACCGTTTTAGTAGAGATTTTTCCCAACACTAGCTCATAGAGCTAACATAGAAAATCAAATTCTCGTCAGATTTCCATACCTCAGCCGGTTTTCAATTGATTTTTCGGTTTTTCAAACACTAGATAGGCTTTAATGAGTTTGTAACACTCAGTAGAAAAAGTTGGAGGCCCTATAAAGTATATAAATATATGATCAGCTTGACTTGCTGAGTCGATTTCGCCATATTCGTCTGTCTACCTGAACGATCAGAATCATTGCTTTGCAGTTGTATTGCAAACTTTTTGTTTGACGAGCTATCTTCACCAAATTTGGCATGCTTTGCAATCTCTAAAAAATTTTTTAAGATACAGCTGCCTCACAAACTAAAAAATCGGAAAAAAGTTCTAACAAGTAATTTTTTATATTTGTGAAGGGTATAATATCCTCAGCGCAACCAAATTGACGTTTTTCTTGTTATACCATGAACAGTGTATATTAAGTTTGCCACGAAGTTTGTAACACCCAGAAGGAAATGTCGGAGACCCTACAAGTACATATATAAATTATCAGTATGTTGAACTGAGTCGATTTAGCCATGTGCGTCTGTCTGTCTGTCCGTCTGTATATATAAGAACTAGTCCTTCTGTTTGTAAGATATCGTTTTGAAATTTTGCAAACGTCATTTTCTCTTCAAGAAGCTGCTCATTTGTCGGAACTGCCGATATCGGACCACTATAACATATAGCTGCCATACAAACTGAACGATCGGAATCAAGTTCTTGTATGGAAATCTTTTGCATTTGACAAGATATATTCACGAAATTTGGTATAGATTATTTTCTAAGGCAACAATGTATTCTCCGAAGAAATTGTTCAGATCGTTAACTATAGCATGTAGCTGCCATACAAACTGAACGATTGGAATCCAGTGCTGATATGGCAAACTTTTGCATTTGACAAGATATATTCACGAAATTTGGTATAAACAATTGTCTAAGGCAACAATGTAATATCCGAAGAAATTGTTCAGATCGGTTAACTATAGCATATAGCTGCTATACAAACTGAACGATCGAAATATAGTTCTTGTATGGAAAACTATTGCTTTTGACAAGATATATTCACGAAATTTGGTATAGATTATTTTCTAAGGCACTAATGTGAAGAAATTGTTTAGATCGGTTAACTATAGCGTATAGCTGCCATACAAACTGAATGATCAGAATCAAATGCTTGCATGGGAAACTTCCTCATTTGACAATATATATATTCACGAATTTGGTATGAGTTATTGTTCATAGAAATAATGTAATATCGGAAGAAAGTGTTCAGATCGGCTTACTATAGCATATAGCTGTCATACAAACCAAACGATCGGAATCAAGGGCTTGTATGGAAAACTTTCGCATTTGACGTGGTATCTTCACGAAATTTGACATGGATTACTGCTGAAGAATAGTATAATCTACGAAAAAATTGTTCACATCGGATTGCTATAGCATATAGCTTCCATACAAACTAAACACATAGTTACTAAAAGAAATGCAGCTGTGAAGTGTATATTAGCTTCGGTGCAGCCGAAGTTAACGTTTTTTCTTGTTTTCATTATTTTTTGATCACAGTGGTTTATATTAGCAGCAATCTTGTCGTTTATGTTTGAATTCTCGAGCCCTTCACCCATTTCAAGCTCTCCACTATTGTTTCGGTTAAGTATGTTGAGGAAGTATATATAACTTAAAACCGTCACTAGATAAAATTAATTGAAATTTATTAATGCGCGAAACTATTTGATTGCATGCTGCTAGACACATTTCAAATGCATATCGATAAGTGTCCTTTACCACATTTAGAGAAATATGCCGGAACGCAAATTTATTTGCGAATGCGGATGTATATACGAATGTAAATATATATCTATATGCGTATAAACACGTGTATGTTACATAATGTTTATATACATATATGTACGATTCATATCCAGAGCCTATAGTTAGATATCAGTATGGTGATTGCCCATTGCTCTAAATCGATTTCTGTCCTGTCAAAGCGCGCAAACACACACATTTCTTTGCGCGGTTGTGTATTTATTTGCTCTCAATGCTGCTGAAAAAAAAATTTTGAGAATTACACATTTTCTAATGCATTTATGCCGTATGTGTCTTGCAAATGTGACATTTTTCCTGGATATGCCAGCTTACTATGCCACACAGACATATATCGGGTGATTTTTAAAGAGCTTGATAACTTTTTAAAAAAAAACAATGCATAAAATTTGCAAAATCTCATCGGTTCTTTATTTGAAACGTTAGATTGGTTCATGACATTTACTTTTTGAAGATAATTTCATTTAAATGTTGACCGCGGCTGCGTCTTAGGTGGTCCATTCGGAAAGTCCAATTTTGGGCAACTTTTTCGAGCACTTCGGCCGGAATAGCCCGAATTTCTTCGGAAATGTTGTCTTCCAAAGCTGGAATAGTTGCTGGCTTATTTCTGTAGACTTTAGACTTGACGTAGCCCCACAAAAAATAGTCTAAAGGCGTTAAATCGCATGATCTTGGTGGCCAACTTACGGGTCCATTTCTTGAGATGAATTGTTCTCCGAAGTTTTCCCTCAAAATGGCCATAGAATCGCGAGCTGTGTAGCATGTAGCGCCATCTTGTTGAAACCACATGTCAACCAAGTTCAGTTCTTCCATTTTTGGCAACAAAAAGTTTGTTAGCATCGAACGATAGCGATCGCCATTCACCGTAACGTTGCGTCCAACAGCATCTTTGAAAAAATACGGTCCAATGATTCCACCAGCGTACAAACCACACCAAACAGTGCATTTTTCGGGATGCATGGACTTACGGGTCCATTTCTTGAGATGAATTGTTCTCCGAAGTTTTCCCTCAAAATGGTTAGCATCGAACGATAGCGATCGCCATTCACCGTAACGTTGCGTCCAACAGCATCTTTGAAAAAATACGGTCCAATGATTCCACCAGCGTACAAACCACACCAAACAGTGCATTTTTCGGGATGCATGGGCAGTTGGCCACCAAGATCATGCGATTTAACGCCTTTAGACTATTTTTTGTGGGGCTACGTCAAGTCTAAAGTCTACAGAAATAAGCCAGCAACTATTCCAGCTTTGGAAGACAACATTTCCGAAGAAATTCGGGCTATTCCGGCCGAAATGCTCGAAAAAGTTGCCCAAAATTGGACTTTCCGAATGGACCACCTAAGACGCAGCCGCGGTCAACATTTAAATGAAATTATCTTCAAAAAGTAAATGTCATGAACCAATCTAACGTTTCAAATAAAGAACCGATGAGATTTTGCAAATTTTATGCGTTTTTTTTAAAAAATGAAAATCAAAACCTCAAAAAATCACCCGATACAATGCTAAAAATATAAAATATGTATTCCCGCGTTGGGAATACCAAAAAAATTATTTTTTAATTGGACAGCGTGTCCGCTTTATTGACCAAAAACGACTCAAACTTAAATTTAACAATTTGCCTATGCTGATTAAATTCCTCTTTTTATTTTTGTTCATTAGTAATTCGATACTATTTTCGTGATTTATTTGTTTTACATAAAGATTTTCTAATTTAAGAACAAGTTCAGTTACATTCTTTTTCTCTTTAATTTTTGTGATTCGATTTGGCAAAATAAATGTTTCATATATTTTAATGTTATTGTTCGAATACGTCTTATTAAGTGTACTAATATAACAATTTTCAAATTTGATAAGAAACTTGCCTTTCTGTTTTATTTTTTGCTTATTGCAATTGTGTTCTATTTCTACATCAAAATGCTTAAATACTAGAATACCAGAGATTATTTCAGTGACATTTATTTTATCTATAGTTTCTAAATTACAATTTGCTTCTTCGAATTTCAATATATTTTCTAAACATTTATTGTGAATTTTTATTAAATTTTTCTCGAAATTGTTTTTCACATATGTTTCATACATATTGTTTTCTGAATCTATTAATACTTCATAAGTATCTACGGCTATTGATTTGTTAGCTATATTAGGAAGTGGTTCAAATCTGATTTGTGAAAGGGTATTTGGTGAATATTGGGGTATTAGGAGGATTATGATTATGTTGTTGTTTTGAAATATTACTGCTGTCTTGATATTTTGGTAACTGTCGAAATCTGTAATTAATTCGAGTTCTAATTTGGTGAGGATGTCCGTAGGAATTATACCTATTTTGCTGGAAAATATAATTTGTCCTATGTCGTCTATGTGGTTTCGTAAAAAGGATATATCGTTTTCTATTTGGTATGTGTGCTCTAAAAATTGAACCTTGTCCTCTAATGACTTTATTTTATTTTGTATGGTGTCCTTAAATGTATTAATGTAATAACTTATTGAGATTTGCTGTTGGTTAATATGTTTTGTTATATTGTTTATTTTCTCGGATATGAAGTTATTAACACGTACTATATTCGTCATACTAGCTGTTGTGGATAATTCATTTTCGTGTATTTCTGTGAGTGCGTTATGGATTTCCGTCTCGTCATCACTGTCCATGGATCCTGCTATATATTTTAATCCTTTCCCTAGAATATTTACAAGTCCTCGTTTTGATTTAAAATGAGGGTGTAATCCGCTTATTTTTGATTGGAGTAATGCAAAGTTCCTATTAACTGTGTCCAAAATTTGTTTATCTTCAAAAGTTGTGTTTCCTCGTAGGCTGTTAAGTTGATAAAATGAAGTGTTTTGTCATAATGATTAATTATTTTCAGTTCGTTAGTTTTGATCGGTAAATATCCGTTATTATTCGTTAAATCCTGGATGTCGATTTTTTGTGCGTCTACCGTCAATGCTAATACAAGCATGATTGTCATGATTTCCCCCGTATTCATTTTTCCTATTAAAGAAGAAATTTTATGTGCTTAAATTCATATTTACTCATGCATTTCTATTTAATGTTACTTATATGAACGATAACTTATTTCCTAATCTTCTATTTACTTTGACAAATATGATATCTCCTTCCGCATATGTGCTTGGAGGTGATCTGTTCTTGTTATGGTATGTTAGGTCTCGTTTTGTTTCGCTAGGAGTCTGTTTATAGTTTCTTGTCTGTCTTTCTCCATTATTTTAGGGTCGCTATAAACACGTCTGCCAAAGAATATTTCCACAGGTTTTCTTCCTGTTGTCGTATGAATAGTGGAGTTATATTCGAAAACTGATTTATCCAACAATTCGTGGAATGAACGATACGTACTCTCCTTTTGAAGACATCGCATTATTTCTTGTAATGTAGAATGGAAACCTTCTACCTGTCCGTTTGAACAACTTGTATACGGAGCGCTTCTAAAAATATTGATTCCGAATTCATTCTCTATCATAAAGTTTATTGCTTCAGAATTAAAAGATTTCTCGTTATCCATCACAATTGTTTATGGAACAAAGGAGAAAAGGATATCGCGTAAAGGCTGTCTGATGTGCTCCGATGCTCTTGATCGAATGGGTTTTGCTATTGCGTATTTGGAGAATTTGTCCATCGCGGTTAGAACTAATTCCTTACCAACTATAAATATATAAATGTGCACTATTTGGCCTGCGAACTGTGGAATGGGTGTGGCCTGAATTTGAGGTTTTATTGGACGTCGCTCATATTTGCTTTCCTTGCATGTTGCACAGTTTCTTATAATTTTCTTTATTTTACTTGCCATTGCAGGAAAATAGTACTTTTCCAGAATTTGCATTTTATTTTCCCTAGTATTTCTGTGCACTCTATTGTGCGTTTTTATAATGATCTCTTCCTGTTATTTTCCATTAGATGTGCTATCTGTTTTTAAAATTATTTGGTTTTTGAAAGCGTTTATAGGGGCTTCTATGCTATAAATTAAATTATGGGACGAGCTATCATTCGAATTGGTTGCTATTGATAGACTGTTAACCTGTGATTCCTTCGGGGGTATCCTGGATAGTGCATCTGCTACGACGTTTTGTTTCCCAGGTTTATAATGTAAGTCGTATGAATATTCTTCTAAGGCTGCTTTCCACCTTTTCATCTTGCTATTGCTATTCTTATTGCTCAAAGCGTAAGTGATCATCTTTACTGATGATTTGTACTTTTACTGAGCCATATAAGTAATTCCTAAATGAATTCAGAGCCCAAATTATGGCTAGCATCTCTTTTTCATTGGCGCGTAATGTTCCTCCGCCTTGCTCAATGTTCTTGAGATAAATGCCAGAGGCTTTGAGTCTTGCGATAGAACGGCTCCGATTGCAAAGTTGGAGGCGTCTGTTACCAGTTCGAAATTTTTCTTATAATCAGGATATGCAAGTATCACATCTCAGGAAGTGAGTGAACGTTTTATATTATTGAAAGCTTCTATTGCTTCTTCATTCAAAAGTATTTTTACTTTTGCGGATTTGTTTTTCGATATTCTACCTTCTTCCCCTCTCAGAAGAGAAGTCAGTGGTTTTGCTAATTTCGCATAGTCTTTTATGAATCTTCTGTAGTATCCTGGCAAACCAAGAAAACTGCGAAGCTCTTTTAAAGTTATAGGTTCTGGAAAGTTGGCAATTGCTTCAACTTTTGCAGGATTCGTTTTTATGCCATTTGGAGATGTGATATACCCTAAAAATTCTACTTCCTTTTGGAAGAAGTGACACTTATCCAACTGAACTTTCATGTTGGCTTCGTCCAAGGTATTGAAAATTGTATTAATGTGAAAAGGTGCTCTTTTTCCGTTTTGCTAAATATAATTATGTCATCGATGTAGACATAACAGTATTTTCCTATGTGATCGCGCAGGATATCATCAAGAGCGCACTGAAAAATAGAAGGAGCATTTTTCAAACCAAATGGTAAACGTGTAAATTCGTATTTACCATTGTTGATGGAAAATGCCGTTTTTTCGATGTCCGATTCTCTTAGAGGAATTTGATGAAATCCGCTTTTCAGATCTAAAACTGAGAAAAATTTGCTTTCGCCGAGCTGCGAAATTAACAGAAGTAATTTCAGGAATTGGATATCTGTCTGCTGTCGTGACTGAGTTTAATTTTCGGTAATCGATGACCATTCGGTACTGTTTATTCCCCGCTGAGTCGGCCTTTTTCGGGACGATCCACAAGGGTGAATTGTAGGGAGACCTAGAGGGTCTTATAATCTTATCATCTAAAAGTTTCTTTACCTGCTTTTCTACCTCTGATTTGAGAGATGCTGGGTATGGGTAAAATTTCGAGTAAACAGGAGAGTCCGTTACGGTTCTTATTTCTCCAACAACTTTTGTTGTGTATGTTAATTTTTCGTTCGGCTCCGCGAACAGATTTGGGAATGCGTCTACGGCTTGTTTAATGCTAGTCTTTTGCTGTGACGATAAGTGCTCGTCCTTTATATGTATTGCATTTACTGCCTTCGATGGAAGCTGCTTTAGTTTCATTTTTATTCGATTTTTTATTATTAAATAATTTTCATTTGTGTAGATAATTGCTTGAAGCTCTCTTAATGTATCGTTTCCCAAAATTCCATCGAATGTCTTTAAGGATGGCATTAAGAAAAACTTGATTTCGTTATCTAGACCAAATAGTTTTAGCATTGTGTGTTCATTAATTTTAACATCACCTGTTACTGTTTTTGCAAAAAATGGGTTTTTATTTTTAGTACGTTTTTTAACCAAGTGTGGTTGAATGTAGTTTTTACTAGATCCTGTATCTACCAAAAACTTAAGAATTTTCCCGTTATCAGCTCTTGCTTCAAAATATGGAAGCGAAGAGCTCATCAAGCTAAAAAATGAACTTCAGATGGTTCGTCTTCTGAATAATCATTCTCCACATCTTTCGACATTGTGGCAATGTGGAAAGTTCTTTGGGTTTTCCTTTGTTGTTGATTATTAACTGATGGTGGTCTTTTCCCTTGAAATTGATTTTGAGGAGTTCTGTTCATATAGTTAATTCGACGTGATTGCATACTCTCGTCAACTTCCATGGGTTCTGGCCGGGGTTGAGGTTAATGTGGCCTGGGTGGAGTACTTGTATGCTGAATTTGGTTAGGAAATTGTTGTCTAGATTGCCAATTTGTTTGATTTGGTTGTGGCAAGTACGCCAATTTAGGGTAAAAGGATTGCAGTTGTTCCTGTGAAGAACGTCGCTTAGGATAGAGTTGAGGAGTTTGGTATGCCGTTTTCGCATTGTGAGCATGATTCATGCGAAAATTCTGGTTGTCTAGTTTCAGGCATAAATGAAGGGCCTGAGATAAGTCGAGCGGTTCTCTTATTCCCAGTAATCGTGGGAGGTCGCCATTTAATCCTCTTATGAAGGTGTCCAAAGCTTTATCCCTGTGTGGTTGTGTTATCATTCGTAGAGATTCGTTGCTCATTTCGGTACATCCTAGTTTATTTAAAATTAATGAGAGGTGTTTGTATACTTGCTGATAGAATTCAGCAACCGTTTTATTGCCTTGTACTAGAGTTGTCATTTGATACTCTAAGGTGGATAGGTCACGCTTGTCGGCATAATGCATTGCCAGACATTTTGTTATTGCTGACCAATCAAGTGGCGTGTTATAAGATTCTAATGCCATATCTGGATTGCCTACAATCTTATTTCTAACTACACTAAGGATTCCGTAGTATTTCGGGGTTCCTTTTAATGGTTCGTTTATATTTAATATACGGTCTACACTTTTTTTCCACGATATGAATTCTCCTGGGCGGCCAGAAAATTCTTTTAGACACTTCACTACATCAGGGATCCTATCTAAACCGTCTAAATTTCCTCTATGTCTGTCCTCTATAGTTTGATCAGTTCTAGTTGCCAAGTTGGCATCCGGATTTAGGGTGGCCTGTACTACCTTTGGTCCTTGCTGCTGTAGTATATTTGTCGCAATATTCGCTATTAATGATGTCAAGTCGTCTATACTTAATTGAGTGCTATTTGTCGCTTGAGGAGTGGATTGGTTAGAAGGAAGAATGGGAGGTCTGACCAAGTTGTTGGGATTAGCCATTTTACAATTTAATATAATTACAATATAATTTAAATTAATTTAAATAATTCTTATAATTTAAAAAAAATTTCTTACTCTAATCCTGATGTTTCTGGATGCTGCTGTTGCTGGTTTACTTCGTTGTTAACGTTGGCAAAGTACAGCCCCACTATCAAACACTACACTCGTTATTTTACGTTTGTGTTTTTGTTGCTTTGCTTTTGTTTTCAATTTCTCGGTAAACTTTAAATTTTAGTAGCCGTCGTTGATTATGTGAGCAATAGTTGTTGTTGTTTGTGCTGCTCGGCTAAACATTTTTAGCCATTCACTCGCTTGATTTTAACTATCATGTGTGATCGCGCGCGTAATTAATCTTTAACACTAGGATTTTATAATGACGCTTGTGTTTGTTTTCTGTTTTATATAAAATCATAAATTTAGAATATTGTTCTGTTACAGTTTTGTTAATTATAATAATTACTTTCGTACATATCTACGCTTTTAGTTACAATTACAATTTGGTAGTCGCCAATAAACGGTATTTAAATTGCTTTGTTATTGTTGCTTGTTGTATTTTATCACTGCTAAAGCTTTTATGTTTTTCACAACAATTATTTCGCTGGCCTAAACTTTTTCAATTCACTTGCTGCTATGTCTTTCGATAAGGCTGGCACGTCGATGCCTCCTTTTTACTTTTGTTACTCAGGGACCGCTATCGAAAATACTTTTTCACTTCACTTGCTGCTATGTCTTTCGATAAGGCTGGCACGTCGATGAATCCTTTTTACTTTTGTTACTCAGGGACCGCTATCGAAAATACTTTTTCAACCGGGCGCCAGTTTTCCTACCGGACCGACTGAATTTGCTCGGGCGCCAATTATGTATTCCCGCGTTGGGAATACCAAAAAAATAATTTTTTAATTATTGACCAAAAACGACTCAAACTTAAATTTAACAATTTGGTTAATTTATACTTATTCTAAGCCACGGAATTATTAAGTGGCGTGATCTATTTCCTAGAATTAGTATAAGCAATTGGTATAAGCAATTCGATTGCAAATAGGGTAAAAGGATTGCATGTGCCGGATGTGCTGAGGTTGCAGAATTTACCAGTTGTCGCTTGCGCTGTAATTTCGGGGTTGTTGACATAGTTGCACTTTATGCTTGGTTCGTGCTAACTTATATATTATACCTATACATGCATACATTCCCTACAAGCTGCATACATTCCCTACAACTGCTGATCGTTTCACTAATACACGCACATTTTTTATGTCAGAGCTGATGAAAAAATGACACTCAAATGACTTACAAAGCTTATGTTAAAAAGAGAACCCTGCGAACCACGGCTACCCGCTTGAGACAAATATTCCAATACAACTACAAATTTTTTCTCTATACACTAACACCAACGCACATTTTCGGGTTATTTTTTGTTTACCTAAATGCGATGAAAAAAAGTTTCTTTCATCTCTTGATTTATTTGAATGAGTGCGAAGGAGAAAACATTATTGTCAATAGTGACAAAAGAAAATCCCAAAAAGGGTAATAAAAAAACGATTGAAAGACGCATGTCAAAGTGTAAACACAATGGTTACGACTTCGTGATCGTACTATCGTAAAGGAAGGAGGCTCGTACAACAAGAAGGTAAGTGAATGATTTTTTTTTAATAATTTGCAAATAATTACTTCATTTGTTTTTATAGCATTGGAATTAGCAGCTGCAGCAATATCATCAGAAGCAGCAAATTTAAATTGTTAAGTAAGTATGTGAGAAAAAGTGTGTTGTTTGAAAATTGGATTGCGTAGTTCAACATAATACGCAAAAATAATTACATACATATGTACATAAGTATGTATTTTATGCGTTTAAGGCGGCCTGCACAATCCAATATAATGTGAAAACAAATGTTTGCCTTATATTTTAAATAATCAGATAATATTATTCTTTTATTTCAGATATTATTATGATTTTTATTTAATTATTCTTTCTTTTCAGATTTTATCACTATTTTTATTTAATTAATATTGGCTTTCAGAGTAAATTCTGTTGGTATTTAATATATTTTATTCTTTCAGATAATATTAATATTTTTTTTTTTAGATATTATTATCATTTTATACAATTAATCTTTCTTCAATGTAATTATTATTTATTTTCAGGTATTAATAATCTTTATTTTATTTTCAGGTATCTGTCTTTTATAATATTTTTCCACTCTTTTATTTTCAGGTTTTAATAACCTTTTTTTATTTACAGGAATTTGTGTTTTATAATATTTTTCCACTCTTTTATTTTCAGGTTTTAAAAATTCTTTTCTTTATTTAATCTTTTTTCAGATATTACATATTTTTTAAATTATATATATTTTTATTTATATAAATTGTAATAAATTTTTTGTAAACATATAAATAATAAAATAAAATAAAAATTTTGAAAATTAAAAATTTGGTTTGAAATTTTAAAAGTAGGAATCAAAAAATGCAACCCTGCATCAGCTATTTAAAAAGAGAAAATGCAACCCTGCATCAGCCGTCGATTGGGGATATTAGAGCAGGACAGATATACTTTTTTATATGACACTGCTGAATGAGCGCAACAAAGATGCCTGATCACATGTATACGTACGTGAGGTGGTAAAATATCTGCCAGGCTTAAGAAACATTCTATATGTTTACCACCACGTTTACCACCATGTTACCCGCTAATTATCTGGTGTTTTACCCGCTCATGGTTGGCAGGGGAAACCTATGAATGATATTGCTTATATATGTAAGAATGAAATAGCTTAATTATTCAACACTGTCATTATTGACAGTAAAATAAAATTTAAAATGACTGTCAATGTTGATTTTTTTTAAATAAACACTTTTCAACACTAAACATCGTTCTTCAACACTGATCTGTATGCAGAAAAGCAACCCTGTAAAACGAGATACATACAATTCCATATACATATGTATGTACGTTTATAAAATGTTGCGCAAAAAAATGTTTACTGTTATTCTTGCCACAAACGAGAAGTGTTACGCGTTAATTCAGTGAATTCTAAATCGAATTATTATATTTTGTACGTTGTTTAAGTGATTTATGTTTTGTGATTAAATTTACAGTTTACTATATTATCATGAAAAGATAAGTAAAAATGAAAAATCGACATTTCAAAATCATTTAAGTAAAGAAAAAAGGATTTACAAATCGAAAATAATAAAATATAAAAATTTGGTGGAATGTGCGGGGAAGTTAAATAGTGCGCAGAATAGAAATAATTTATTTGTATTTTCACAGTCTATAAATAGATCGGAAATGCTAGCACAGAGTTCCCTGATTAGGGAATGTAAGGTGCATTTAAAAAAAATTGAGCGATCGGTGTGCCTCATGACCGGAGAGGGAAAAGACGAGGCTCTCGACAAGGGATGTTTGGAAGTGGAAGAAATGTTAGAGAAACCTGAGTTCGCACAATCTATGGTAAAACACTTTATTTATAATATCAACATCTTAAAAATTACTATTTACATTTATATATTATTATTTTACAGATCAGTTAGTTATGTCCACAAACTTAAAGGGACATCGGACAATATTGAAAACTCTTTCAAATATATATTTGCAGACAAGTACTCTAGTAGATTTAAATTTTGATGGAAGAGGAGAAAAACAAGCATTATTTAAGCTAAAAATCTTCGAAGAAGTTTTAAGAGGTAAGTAAGTTTAATGTAAAAGCAATAGAAAACTATTTTTAATTAATTTCAATTTTATAGTCGTTTACCAGCCACAAGGATCTTTCAATTTGGAAAAGAGTATACGGAGGTCTATTGAACGGGGTCACCACCGAAATAACCAAAAAAATATATTAATAGGAAAAGAAACAATTAATATAACTTTTCAATAATTTAATTTTATTTTATTACCATTATGTTTTTGAAACATGAATTATTTGATTTAAAATTAATGAATTATTGTGATTTAATAATAAGATATGTAAATATGTAAATAATTTATGTTTATTGTGATTTGAAATATGAATTATTATGATTTAATATATTATAATGTAAAATAGATTTAAAATGAAATTTTATAAGATATCGAATTTAATTCTGATGCAATTAATTTTATTATATAGAGTTATATTAATTTTTTACAACATTTTTGACATAAATGTTATTTTAATATTCAGATAATAAATGAATAAAGATAAAACTAATTTGAATAAAAAAATGTGTCATCATTGAAAGATTTGCAGTCATAAATGACAAATTGCAGCTATGTTAGCTTTTCAGTCATTATTGACAATTTTCAGCTTTGCCAGATTTGTGGTCAGCAATGAACCAAGAAAAAGCATGAGAGTAAGCAGTAGAGATATATACTGATTTTATTCCGAAAACCAGTGTTAAAGAGAGATGCAAGCTCACACGCATACGTTTGTTTACATCAGTTTTTTCACTAGACCCTTAAGAAAATGATAGAAACTTTGTTCTGCGCGCTGACTGAATTTCTTTCAGCTCTGACAGTCAAATGTACGTTCAGCTGACTGTCAGTGTTCTTGTAGGGTTATTATGCATTTATAAATGCATTATATCTCAATTATATGCCATTTCATTATGCGTGACTGTCATTTAATGTTGTTCGTAGGGAGAGAGGGGAAATGGTTGGGTGCGCGCAGTGACTGCAGCGTACAAAACGTTTGCCGTTGTGGCACTGCATTATTTTAACTGGTTTATTTTCTGTTGTGACTTTTGTTGTTAGCGTCTTCAATAGAAAACCAACAAATAACATATATTGTTTAATTATATACATATGTCCCAATGGATAGATGGAGTCATGTGTTCACACAAGTGAGGAAAGTTCTCTGATCGCCATTCACTTGGGAGTAGCCAGAAGCGATTTTTTTACATATGGTTCAAGTAGCTCACGACTTCCGGTCTTTTACCAAGTATCCTCTGTATGGCCTAAGAACATTCGTTTGAAGGCAAGCTAAAGTGAGAAGTCGAAATATTCCCTACCCCGCCACGTAAAAACCGTTAACTCGGCTATAACCGCGTTAGCGGTTTCTACGCCATTAAAGAAGAAGATATACATATGTTTTGGGGTGAGCCACACAACAAAAACTGAGCCTATGTATATACCGAGTAAACATGAAAATATATTAACTTCGGTTGCACTGGATAATACCCTTGACAAGTACAAAAGATTCCTTACAAGAACATTGGTCGGTCACTTGGTATGGTGGCTATGTACTATAATGATCCGATCTGAAAGATTGCACCATTGTTTTAAAAAATATATGAAAAATTTGTTGCGAATATAATAATTTCAGATCAATACCTCAAAAACTCAAAAACTAAAAGACTAGTTCGCTAATAATGCAATGAAACTAGTTTTTGAAAATGCATAATAAAAATCTATTATTTAATGTTGCGGCCATTAGTTGATAACCAGTTTACTGATACTCTACTCAACTACTGTTCAGGGTATAAAAAGACACCTATTGGTATAATTTAACCAATTTTTAACAGAAAAACATTGGATGAATCGTCCCTGAGTTTCTTGTGAATAGTTTTTTGGCCAAAACACGATGTTAGATATCAGTGGAGTCTTCTCTTTTGAATTCAATACTCTGGCCAAAACATAAATCCGGTGGTTAAAGCTGAAGAAAGTCCAAAGGCTGGCATCATAAGAAGGTACCGACTGTACTTGGTAAGCTTCTAGAAAGTCCGATTAATTCTAAGAAATAATATAGATTAGATGAAAAGCACTGTTTCGCAGAGCCTTTGATACAAAAACAAAAGTTATCGACGATAGAAGATGCGGTCTCTGTTTGGGATATTTGAACATCCCTTAAGAGGTTAGGGGTAGTCAGAATTTTCAAAAAATAAATTTTTTTTTTTTTGCATTATCTTAAAAATATTCTCTGAAAATTTCAGGATGATCCGATAATTAGGTTTTGAATTATTCGACAAATAACAAAGAGAGCTCGGGCACTTCAAAGCGCTAGTGTGAAAGCGCGTTTTCCTCAAAACTAGTTTTTTTGAACTGGTGACAACTGTAACTCGAAAGCCACTCAGTAGATTTTAATGAAATTTATACAGCTTTTAGAATACATAATAAACTCGGGCCTGATCGAAGGATTTTTTTTTCAAAAATTTCAATTTTTTAAGACCAATTAACTCTTGATTTTTTTCCCAAAAATTTAAACAAAAATTTCCTGAGGCCGCCATTTCGTTAATTTTTGAAAAAGAATGTAAATCCTTCGATCAGGCCCGAGTTTATCTATTTATAAAACTATTTTTTTTTGTCAGATTGATTTTAGATGAATCTCCTAGGACTTATGGTTGTTACCGCAAGTATATTTTTTTGGAACTGGGTCAACACAAACAACTATAACTTTGGAAATTAAATTGTTTTTTTTTTGAAATTTTCATGACTTCAAGTCAACACATTCTACTAGTACTTTTGTAAAATAACACGATTTAATAGCAAAAAAATACTGAAAATTCTCATTTTTTTGTGCCTCTGACTACCCCTAACCCCTTAATTGCAATACACAGTCTAAAATTGGTATTGAGGTTTGTGGTAGAGAGAACCATCAAAGAAAAATGAATAAATGAAAGGTTGACGCCCAATAACATTGTAAGTCACATGCTGAAATCAGAGATGGTGTGGGCTAAAATGAAAAAGTGGGGTACAATAGCGCTCCGAGAACTCAGAACAAAAGAATGGCAGCGGACAAGCATAAGACCACATAAAGAACTCTGGAGGTATTATGTGAAGAGAAGAAGTAGTGCTTAAGTTCCTCAAGTCCAAATACAAGCTACAGCAACAGGGTGTAATACGTAGGCGTCTCTAGCGGACAATATGAATCGTGCACGCTACCAGTTTCACCTCGGCAGTATCTTTGGAAGATTCCCCCTCCGGAAAAAAAGGCTCATGCATGCGTTCAAGCATATAACAGCAGAATGTCAGCCAATGTATGTAAACAATGGATGGATGCCAAGTGATAGTAAATTGGCGCCCATTGTTATTATATTTCAATCTGCGTCCGCCTATACACGTATGTATGTAATATATATGTATGTGTATGTAAAAGGAAGCTTGTGCTGCAGAATAATTGCTGTTAAACATATTTTTCCAACTGCCACTCGTTGTTGTTGGCATTTTTTTTTCGCATGCTCTTGTTATACCATGGACAAGTTATATTTAGGTTGCTATGATTTTTATAACACTCAAAAGAAAACGTCGGAGATCTTATAAAATGCATTTATAAATCATCAGTATGACGAGCTGAGTGCATTTAGCCATGCCCGTCTGTCTGCCCGTCTATATAAGAATGCATATCGATCGGAAATCTTACACGCATCCTTTTTCTCTGTTGAAAACGCTAATTTTCCGGAATCGCGGATATCGGAAAACCGTGAGGTTGTATGACAAACTTTGCTATTTGAAGTGATATCTTCAAACAAATTTAAAATCGCTTATTATTCCAGCTAACGTTATAATCTCCGAAGAATTTGTTCAGATCGCTCCGCTATAGCATATAGCTGACATACATATGTACATGCTGAGCGATCAACATCAAGCTAAAGATTTTGTACACTCTTTTTGCTAGAAGGAATGCAACTGAGCAGAGTATAATTGCTTCAGTGCCGCCAGCGTTAATGTGTTTTGTTTTTTGTTAATGCTGTTGTCATAGCTCTTGTTGCAAGTACTTTGTCTGTTTTCACTAGTTTTGTCTACTACATGTGCAATTTAGCTTTCCGCACTACGCCCTTACTGCTTCGGCATTATTTTTGCTTTTGTTGCTTTTACAACATTACTCTAACTGTTCGTACGAAACGGCAGTTAATTGACCATTTGCTACATTGTACACATTTAAGGAAAGTTCAGTACCTGTTAACATATGTGTGTATGTATAGTATATAATGTATATATATAGTATAGTATATATATAGTATAGTACTCAGCAAAACTTGCGTGACCGAAACTCCAATACATTTACACAATGTTTACTTGTCACTAACACTTCCTCACAAATCTTTGAAATGAGTAAGAAGTCCATCTATTGTGTCTTTTGTTTGTTTTATATTATAAGCTCTTCACTCAACAGATGTTGAGCAAAAATAAAACAAAAGAAGACAAACAAATTTTTTAGCTGTCACCGCTTATTGAAAACGATAGATGTGAAAGCGTACAGCATGATACCGTGAATTTGACGTTTGCTTGTTCGTTGTGACAAATTGAATTCGAAGAAAAAAAGAATTCGGTTACGCGTCGATAGTTGAGAATTGTGCAGATTTGTGTTTGTGCATATTTATTATATTTAAAATAAATATTTAAACCTACGGATATTATAATTGTGTTTCTTTAACTTTTGTGAATATTTTGTGTCTTCAAGACAATATTTGGAAAAAGGGTGAGTAAAACAAATACTAATTCAATATGAAAAAATATACATTTAGTGCATATATGTTTGAGCCGGGAAAAAAAGGCTTTTAATCTTAGTGCATCTAAATTTATGAAAATTTGTGAAAAAGATGTAAATTATTGCAGCACGGTCGTATTTTATTATATTATGTTAAGTTATTTAAAATTAATTTTGATGCTGCCAAATTTTTTTTTCTTAATCAGATGGATTCACCAGCGCTTTTTGATGACACCTATTTGGAGGAATGCCCGACAACTTCTTCGACTCCCGTAAAAGGTATATGTAAAATCGTCATTTTAGTTTTCAATTCATTTTTACGCATTTGTTATTGTAGAACAATTGACATTTAAACGGAAGAAATTCAACATTTATGGTTGCTACAACCCAGAGGCAAGCTTCTCAAAACAACAAGGAAACAATTTGACTGTGGAAGGAAATGGTAATCCAATATATTGTTAAAATGCATAGAAGTATATTTATATATTATTTTTTGTATCTATATAAGAATTTATAGAAATAATTTTTATATTATTAAAAAAAAATGTCAAAAGATGAAGGAAATGAATTTAATGTAAATTTAAATAAAATTATTTTATTATTAAAATTAATAAAAAAAAAATATTTTATATTTTTGAGTTTCGAACTTCAGGTTGAAGGAATGACAAGCGAGTGGTTTACCCACTAGGCTATTGTAGAATGCACCGTCACGCTTTCCTGAGAGCAGTTCTGTTGAATTATCCCAAATTGAATGAAAGTGTGAGAAAGAAGGATATAGTTTTATTACAGCAGAAAATATGTGAGAGATACAAGATCACATGTACATAAAAGTTTTGGGAGCTTTTTTGATTCGCCCTTAAGAACGTGATAGGAAAAAGTCACAATTAAACCGGCACGCGTTACCGGCGTGTCACTAGGTAACGTGACCGTCACTGTTCTAACTGGGGTACACAAGTGTCTATCTTTGAGTTTGAGTAATTGTAAAATTATTCCCCTACTTATCCTTGTTTTTGCTTTCTATCAGTCTAAAGCTAAAGTAAAGTGTTGTCAAATTTTTATTCGTCAACAATTAGAAATAAAACAAAATACTTTTTCGACAACATTTTTTTATTCCTTATTTTTATAACTTCACTGCCTACCCCCTTCCTTAACAATCGTAGCAAAAATAATATTTTGACCTCGCTTTAGTTTTAACAAGGACTTTATTTTTGCAGATAACCTCAATTTTGCCATATTTTGAATTATGGATTTAGACCAGTGTGTTGCCCGATCACATTAATTTATTAATCTTCTTTAGATATCCCTAAAGAACTCCCTTCCCTTCATCTATGCGAAAACACCTATTTCCTCGTGCCTCGTTTTAAGGAGCGTAAATAGTTTGAGCGCGTTATATATGAAATTGAATCAGTTAATAATATAGTCTACAAATTAGTAACTCATTATGATTATATCCGATTGGTCTCTTCTACTTTTTCTTTCTTCACTTCTTCTTTATCAATATCGATTTTCTATTTAAATTATCACTAAAAAATAGATTATTTCAGTTGTATGTGGACTAATGGTGTAACTCTACTCAAATGCTTAAAGGACTATTCTAATCTAGAAATAAAATATCGATTTTCAAGAAAATGTTCACAAGAGTATTTTTCAAAATTGAAATTATTTTCGCAGTCAGTAGTTAATATTTTGCTGACTCGGCAGTCAAATTGATCAATAAAAAATCCAACTGGCCGGTACTGATATTTTAAACGAATATCCACGATTTCTCATGTTCCACTGGACCGATTTATGTAAAATTTTTGGGCAGCCTTTTTTATTCTTGTCTATGTCTGGAACTAGCCATATTCAATAATTTACAACAAGTGATAGAAGAATTTTTTTTTTTATTTTTTTTAGGCACACACGATTCACGATTTAATACTACCTAGTTAGACTGTACTGTAGTTTCTCTAAAATCATGAGAACAAACCCTGATATTAGAACTTACTACTACACATTTTTTAAGATACATATATTGAAAGATAAATGGTAGATAATTAACAAAGCACGTCTGCCACTTAAAATATTTTGAATGGTGTAATAGATTACTAAATATTTTTTAATTTCCTAATAATAAATAAAGCAAGTAAGGAAGGGTTAAGTGCGGGTGCCACACAATATTTATTCTCCTGTAACTTGCAGAAATAAGCGAAATATCTTAATATGTACAAAGTCAATGACTATTTTGATAAAGCTAAAGATATTTAAAATATACGAGGTCCGGCACTCGAGGTGTAACCAATTAAAAAAGCCATAAATTCGGTTTGGAAAATTATTTTTATTTATTTTAAAGTACAAAATGTGTGACAATAATCATAAAATTAGGATCAATTCACTTTTGCTTGATATGACCACCTTTTGCCTTAACTATGGCCTTGAGACGGTCAAAAAACGAATCGCAAACTGCCCGAACGTGACTTGCCGGTCTTTTAGCCCACTCACGGACAATGGCTTTATTCAGCATCTCGAGACTGGCGTATTTTTTACTTGGACCTTGCTCTCCAAAATGGCGCAGAGAGAATAATCCATTGGATTTGTATCTGGTGAATTCGAGAGCCATTGTGTGGTCGTAATGAAGTTCGGAACGTTGTTTTTCAGCCATTCCTGGTTCACTCGCGCTTTGTGAGACGGTGCTGAGTCTTGTTGAAACGTCCATGGTTTGGGACCGAAATGTTTGTTTGTCCACAGCTTCAAAGCAGCCTCCAGAATACTCTCCCGATAATATGTCACATTTACTTTGATGCCAGGCTCGATGAAACAATTGGAGAGCGCCCATCTCCGGTGACAGCGGCCCAAAGCATTATTTGTGGCGGGTGCTGCCTCCTGGTGGCCAACCGATGACTTAGATTCTCGTATGAACGGTCGGTCAGGTAAACCCTATCGTTTTGAGAGTTTACGAATTGCTCAATTGGAAAATTTTTTCGTCTGAAAACACAACTGCTTCGCTATCTCAAGTCTTACTTGTTGCTGCTTCGGTGTGAGATCATGGGCCTTTTGGAACTTTTAAGGCTTGACCTTGAGCTCATTTTTCAATATGCGTCGGATGCTGCGGTCGGATATTTTCAGCCCTTTAGCCATTTGATTGGCACTTCGTCGTGGATTTCGCTCAAGTCGCTTCTTTACTTTCCGAACCATCTCACGTGACGTTGCAGTCTTTTGATGACCACCTCCATGGCGTTTTGCAATGCTACCAGTATCATTGTAACGAGTGATGGTGCTATAAACAAAAGCTTTATTCACATTAAGGTGTTTTAGCTCACGAACAATTGCTGGCTGAGATTTTCCAGCTAAATATAAAACAATCACACTATTACGTTTGAATTCCATCGCTGATCATTTTTTTGCCGTCAATTTTAGCAAAACGCTTTTGTACACTTGTGAACAATACTCCGAAAAGTCATTCAGCAAATTTATGAACAGCTGATTCCAGTGCGACAGCTGCGCGAACGGTCTGAAGTTGGTTACACTTCGAGTGCCGGACCCTGTATGTATGTAAAAGCACGCGTTTATCGTTTGTTTATTTCAGCTATAGTAAATATATTCTTTCAACATATTGTTACAGAATATAAAAGTTTTGTATAACATTAAACTTAGTTAGGTATAGGCTTGTGCGTATATATTTAATTAATCAGGATGAAGAGACGAGTTGAAATCAGGATGTCTTTTTGTCTGTTTGACTGTCCGACTGTCAAAGCTATGACTTGAGTAAAATTTAAATATTTAAATTATACACGTTCATCAATCGCCATTCAAGGCTGTAGTTTAGTAGAAAAAATTGAGTTCGGTTGGGGTATTTATGGTTAAAGATGTTTTAAAATTGAACGAATGAATTCGGACTTTAACTTACCTAAAGTAAGACAAATCAGTAACTAAATGCGTCAGAGATATTCAACTGTACATCCAGGAAGCTACAATAGTAGCTGTCAAAATTGGCCAATGAGCGTGGCACCCTCCATAATATATGTATGTTTCCACACTTCCACGACCAAATTCAAGCGAATTCGGTTCTTTGGTTCAGTAATTCTAATATTCCAAAGTTACAATTTGGAAATGGACGAAATCGGAACACAACCGTGCCTAATTCCCATGTAACACAATTTTAAATTCAGCTCGAATCGGGACATAACTTTTGAAGCACCCCAAATATTTACCAGTGTGTTTGATATTGTTATAATTGAAATTCAGTGAGAATAGTTTTCTGTTATTGGTAAGTCTTCTTCTTAAATGGCGTAGACACCGCTTACGCGATTATGGCCGAGTTAACAACAGCGCGCCAGTCGTTTCTTCTTTTCGCTACGTGGCGCCAATTGGATATTCCAAGCGAAGTCAGGTCCTTCTCCACTTGGTCCTTCCAACGGAGTGGAGGTCTTCCTCTTCCTCTGCTTCTCCCGGCGGGTACTGCTTCGAATACTTTCAGAGCTGGAGTGTTTCCGTCCATTCGGACAACATGACCTAGCCAGCGTAGCCGCTGTCTTTTAATTCGCTGAACTATGTCTATGTCGTCATATATCTCGTACAGCTCATCGTTCCATCCAATTATACTTTTAAACCCAAACTCTGCCAATTTTATTT
>NC_052501.1:54663021-54731492 GCF_016617805.1 Bactrocera tryoni | reverse complement strand
CAGTTTTGTTTTAGAATAAATATGGGCCAATGATTTCCTCTGTCCCAAGAGCATACCAAACACTGAATTTTTGAGAACATTTCAACAATTGGAATCGATTTACTGAACATGCCTCATACCTGATGGTCGTTCGATTTTAATTAGTAAAAAGAGTTGGATTTTGTAAGCTCGCAAACCAAGATTCTTCCAAAACCTTCCATAAAGTGAATAAGCACAGCTGTTATTATTGCACGCAATATCGGATGAGCTTGTTTGGACCTTCTTTGATACAATGTTTCACAACAGAGCGGTACGTATTGTACGGCGTTTCTGAGGATGCGCATTAACTACTCGATAAAACTTAAAGCGAAACCGATCCATGACTCCTCGAATTACTGACTCTTGCTTTGGCGATTATGCTGCCCAAATATTGGAAGCAGCGCACGATGTATCGCCCGAACCTATATTTTGGTAATAAATGTGTACAATTTTCAAGCGCAAATTATAAAATACTAAATTAAAACTAAATAGAAATCAAGTAACAACTGCCAAAAAGCACCAACTCCGAAATATCAATTGCCTCAATGATAACCAAAAATCTAAGAAAACACCTGCTACTGCATGTAGAAGCTTATGATTTTGGGAGGAATCATATTAGCAACACAAATGAATCAAAAACTTGGACTTTTCAAACTGGCAGCATAGGGGCATATATACTCCTTTGCGATTTCTAATATCGCCTCAACTAGTACGCTCGATTTATTTGTCAATGATATCAGCTATTACTTCAACTGTCCATTCATGTACTTACCTCTGTCCATCCACAGCGAATTGCTCATTCTGCAAATACAGTTTTATATATGGCTGACGCGTAAGCAATTTATAAAGACAGTTCAGTGCACGCGGATATAGGCCAGGATATGCGGCAGATTGCACATAACACGTTAGCAGGCGGCTATCGCGATATTCGCGCTCACAGTTGTGCCTGGAAGAGAAAGAAAGAAAGTGATGAATTAAATATAAAAGATATATATATGCCAAAATATGTCAAAATGCATGAGGCGTTAGAAGAAAGGATTTAAAGTTTAACAAAATTCGCTCAACTTGAATTAATGAAAAAAAAACTATTGAAAGCGCCTAAAAGGAAAAAACGCAACAAAAGACAGGTGAAAAGTGTGAAAAACATCCTGCGTTGGCGCCCTGAAATGATTTAAGGCGTTCGAGATAATGCGAAAATTGTATGCGAGTCAGCGCTCGGCAAATGGAAAACAACTGCGGATAAAGTGCTTAAGGTAAGCAGTAAAGCTTGAATATATTTAGGCGTACGTACGTTTTCCTCATTTTTTGCTTTCGCCATGTTTTACAGCACATTAAAAAGCACTTCCCTTGAAAGTGTATAATTTAAGGAAATTTTTCAGCGAACACTTTCAACAAAATATGTTGTTGCGAAAATGTGAAATTAATTGTTGCTTTTCTGACAATAAACTTAAACAAATATAGCGTCCATTTCTTCAAAAATATGTAATGTAATGTAAAATGTATTTGCAGAAGTAAATAAGTTGCATTAAAACTGTCACTGTTCTGTAAGTGCGTTTAATTAAATCAATAGAAAAAAAGAACAAGAATATGCATAATTTGTTAATACAATAGATTAAATTTACTTTCTCAGTTTTGTGAGGTTTTTGCTGAAATTCTACTATACATATTTTAAGTTTTTTTAAATATTCGAAATTTTTAACTCATAAATAATTTAATCCTATTATAAATGTAACAATTCAAATATAAGTTTTCCACGATGTGCTTAATACCCAAAAGGAAACGTTGGAGTCTCTATAAAGTAAATATATACTCGTATATGATTAGCCTTGCAAGCTGCGTTGATTTAACGTGCTGTACATAAGTATATACGATTTTCTCAGTTTTTGAGATATCGATATAAAAACCTCGTTTATTGGAACCGCCATTATGGGAAAACTTTTACGTATAGCTTCCATACATAGTTTGTTAGTATTTCGTTTTAATATACTAGGTACAATTGCAAAATAAAAAAAATAAAAAAAATAAAAAATATCGATTGGTTAACTATTTTTTTTTTTTTCAAATGTACCTAGTATATAAAAATAAAATACTAGCAAACAATCCTATTCTAATTAATTAGAATAAATACTTAAAAGCTAAACGTTAAGAAATATATTTGCTGGTACTGTTGTCTTACTAGGTCGGAAGGCTTTTTGCGTTTCAACCGAATTTCTCGCCCAGCAATTTCGACGAGTCTGGAGGCTTCCGCGTGCTGTCTAAGCCTCAGTTCGAGATACTTCACAATTTTGGAGATTTCATTTATCCCTGAACTACACGTGCAGGCGAGCGGATCTAACGTACCAACGTTAACTATAGTCCTTAGTACCTTACTTTGAAAACCCTGAACGCTGGCAATACAGCTTTGACTTCAGCAACTCCATAGTTGGGCTCTAGACAAAACAAGGGGGTAAAGCTTAGGAAATTTCATATCAAGCTCACTCCTTTTTTTGACATGCTCTTTCCAGCGTAGCTCAGTGTCTAAGGTGATACCTAGGTACTTAGCTCTGTTATGATGTGGTATAAGAGTGTTATTTATATAAATCGGATATGTCGACTTTTTCAAGGTAAAGTCGATGGGAATTGGTTTGATGTCATTTAATTTGATGCGCCACTTAGATGCTCACTTAGTAATCGCATTGACTGCTGAATGCACTCGTCGAGTAGATATTGACGTTAACTCTCTGCTAACAAAGCCAAACTTTGTCAGAAGCTTAAGACACGTCCAAGAAGGTCACCGTACAAACGTTCTTTTTATCTATTGTATTTTCAACTAAAGTCCTTTTATGGAAACATTTTGGTTTGACAAATTGTCTTAACGGTATTTTCACATAATATTATTAAAGACATCTACAAGCTCCGACCATATTGTTCAGATCGGAGAGTTCAGCATATAGCTACCTATTACAAAACCCAAGAAAACTGTCTTTTTTTTACCTTTTATATATAAACCCTTTTATAAAAACTTTTTCAGACTTTTTTTTTTTAAATACGTGAGTCGTGTCGATCTGTCATGTTATATTTGTTCAGTAGTGTTTGGCATTTTAACATGAAAAGACTTACGCCTGAACTACTTTTATAAATCGTTCAACTTTATTACGAAAACTCACGTTCTGTAAAAAATGTATTTCGAGCGCTTTGCAACTACATTACTCATCTTGAGACCCAGCATTCAGTATTGGTTATCATTCGACCGAATAGACCACCCTCAGCATACATACAGTGATGATGCAGCAACTCCGAACGACGTATGTGTACCAAATGTATACGTCGTGAAAGTGTACCAAATACAGCTTTTGCAAGATCCCTTCGCTCTATCGGTTCATGAAAAGGCCCATTTTTGGCTCAATGAGTATGTAAATAAGCAAAATTGACGCATTTGGAGGAAGAGGAAGAGAGGAGGAAGAGAAAAAAAAAAAGATTCAAGAGCTACCATTGATCCACCGTAGTTTTTCGGCTTGGTGTGGTTTCTGGGTTGATGGAATCATCGGTTCATATTTCTTCAAAAATGATGGTCGTGATCTCGGCAACATTTGGTTTTAGCAAGACAGCGCCACCTCCCATTGATCGCATCAATCAAATGATTTATCGAAGGAACACTTTAGCTCATAATTTCACGGGGAGACATTTTTCTATGGGGATATCTAAAGACAAGTCCGCTTCGATGCACGCCTTGGAGCAAATCATCGCGCGTGTCATTCGCCAGTTACCAGCCGAAATGCTTAAACAAGTGGATTTTAAGTTTAATTAAAAGCATATTTCTCCAACAAAGAAATTTTATGAATTTATGGTAAAATACAAATTAGCACTTTGCAAAACCAAAAATATAGTAATAAATCAATTATTGTCAACCGCTCGAATAAAACATGAATAAAGTCCTTTACATAAACGCACATAAGCGTGTACCATCTCCTTTATACCCCTATTTTTTACCACTCCTATTAGTTTTCTTTTATTGTCAGAAATCGTCGGAAAAGTAGTGATTAGTTTGCGAATATAAAATTTATGTACGCCTGCAGCAAAGAGATGAGTTCCCATTGTAGTGATGTAGAAAATATATATTAATATTAAGACAAGTATAGTCTTATGGAAGGTAAATTCATTGATGCTTATCAACTCGAATGGTAATTGAATTTTATTTGAATTACTGGAGAGAAATAGATATATATAAATGTACATGAAGGTAAAGTTTGATTAGCTTGAATATGGTGATGTGCACTCAGGACAAGTTGAGATATGTGCGTTACATACGTAGTATGTAAGTATATGCGTCTCCCTATTTGTACAAAGAAGTAGGTAAGTTGGGCAGAATTGTAAAATGAACACGGATGACAATAATTTAGTTAGGCACTGGAAACAAGCAAAACTGAAACTTGAAGCAAAACGGATCAAAAGGAATCTGAGTAGAATTCTTGAAAATATGGTATTCTAAAAATAGAATGTTGTTGGTATACATTTAATACTAAATACTAATAATATTTTCGGTTCGTATTAATTGTAGTTATCATAAATAGGCTTCAATTTGAATGGATTTGAATTGTTAGAAAAAGCTCCAACAGGCTCTTGAAGAACAACCCAAAAGTACCAAAAACTAACATACTATATGTGTACAAAACTACTGTAATTTATAGCTTCCTTGCGAATAGGAATAAACCTAAATCCATGTTTTACCTATCCTCCATTGACCTGCAAGACAAATTCGATACTAAACCTAGACTAAATGATTATGCTTGCCGAACTAGCTATCAATCAGAAAGAAAATAAATTTGCAAATCCTATCGTACAAAATACTGCAGCTCCAAAGAACACTGTCTAGCAAGCTGATGAGTAATGCTGTCCAACGATAACATTATTTCTGGTAATCGTAATCACAAAGGATGTTAAAACAAGAAAAACCTTCGTCATCAACATCCACGTCATACCTCCCCGGAACTTATTGACATCTGCTAAATAAGGCTGTAGCAGATTTTTCGGGGTAGAAGATATGTAGATATGGGAACCTAATACTAATCACTCGATACTACAATCCAGTTTGAGATTAGGAAAGGACATGGAAGCCAAAGCTTTCTCAAGACAAATAACAACTAACTCTCCCTAAGCTCTCTGCTTAAATAGTATGAGCAATTTATGTACATATATATTTATTATGAAACTCTTATAAATACATTTCAAGTTATTCCAGTGAAGAAAAATAAGAGTTTTAAGTTGTATCAAAGCAAGTGTTGCATTCTATTTATGGCTCGAAGTTTGACACTTCCTGCTTACAAGCAACCATTCTCATTATAAGTATTGCTATAACTTATTCAAGAGATAGTGAGATATGGCGTTAATATCTTACTATGATTTTCAAAACGATACTATCGAAAAGCCAGTCTAAAACCGAAAATCGTAAAATGTACTTAAAATACTCTAAGTTAGTCGTTGAACCGTAAATCATATTTTTTTCCAAACTGTCCGGTTAAATATTCAAAGGAATAGGGGCTTTTAGGTGCTTTTTTAGCCTATGTCACTCACCTTTAAATTGTAGATCTTTAATCAAGCATAAATTTATCAGTTATCCTATTAGATTTTTTAACTCCGTATAAAACTCTCTCCTCTATTTGATTCGTACTGGAAATATGTCACAGCCTACATATGAAGGTGAATTCCCTTCCATTATTTTTATTTCACTCATTTCATCGCGCCGTTATTCATCTGCTTCATCGACCACGCCAGCTTCACCACCGAGCTTGGCTGCGCATCATCGCGCTTAGGAAAATATGATTACGGTAGCGGAAAGCACTTAAATTACGCATAATAATAATAACATAATTCAATTATTGCCTCACAGCAGCAGCGGCACAGCCGGGCGCCAGAAGCCATTGAGGGATGCTGCAAAAAGGTCACAGCACACAAACAGATCGACGAACGGTAAGCGGGCAAGCAGCTGAAGCTCTTTCTAATGCGAAGACGTCAGCAGTGAGCACACACAGTTATTTGTTGTGTCAGCGCTGCGGCACACAGTGAAACATTGCCAGTCACTAATGGCTTATTGTGCGGTAAAAGGCAGCTCACCCGTGGGTATACGTACCATTTGATGGTGAAGCGTAATACTTAACTAAACGCGACTCAGGTATAGCGAATATGTGTATGGTTTCTGGAACTTCTCCTTGCTCCACTTCTCCGCGACGGTTGGGATGGATATGTCTGCAAAAAGAGAATGAAAAAAGATCAGATATAAAGTGAAATGTTCAAGGCGAACATACTATAGATAGATATTTTATTATATACATTTGTTTGTGTGGATGTGAAGTTATTTGCAATTGAGTAGTAAAAGTTCATAGCACACAGCTGCTTTGTATAGGGCTCATGCTAATAGAATATGATTTTTGTATTTGCAAGTGCGTATATACACTTGTGTGTGCTATATTATATATTTTAATCTTCTTCTTCTTAATTGGCGTAGACACCGCTTACGCGATTATAGCCGAGTTAAAAACACGCGCCAGTCGTTTCTTCTTTTTCGCTACGTGGGGCCAATTGTGTATTCCAAGCGAAGCCAGGTCCTTCTCCACTTGTTCCTTCCAATGGAGTGGAGGTCTTCCTCTTCCTCTGCTTCCCCCGGCGGGTTCCGCGTCGAATACTTTCAGAGCTGGAGAGTTTTCGTCCATCCGGACAACATGACCTAGCCAGCGTAGCCGCTGTCGCATAACTCTTAGAGCTTATCGTTCTATCGAATACGAAATTCGCCGTGGCCAACGCGCACAAGACCGTAGAACTTTTCTCTCGAAAACTGGCAACGTCGACTCATTAGTTGTTGTCGTCGTCTAAGCCTCTGCACCATATAGAACGGGAATTATGAGTGACTTATAGAGTTTGATTTCTTTTCGTCGAGAGAGGACCTTGCTTCTCAATTGCCTACTCAGTGCGAAGTAGAACCTGTTTGCAAGAGTTATCCTGCGTTGGATTTCCAGGCTAACATTGTTGGTGGTGTTTACACTGGTTCCCAACTATACGAAACTATCTACAACTTCAAAGCTATGACTGTCAACAGTGACGTGAGCGCCAAGTTGCGAGTGCGACGACTGTTTGTTTGATGACAGGAGATATTTTGTCTTGCCTTCGTTCACTGCCAGACCCATTTGCTTTGCTTCCTTCTCCAGTCTGGAGAAAGCAGAAATAACCGCGCGGGTGTTGAGGCCGATTATATCAATCACTCCTCGTCGTACCAGCTGTTCTTTTGCATTTTCCGAAAACCAATAGTTTCGGTTGCAGCTGTACGTAAGGAGCTTGAAATGCCGTCCCACAGCTTCCTTATACCGAGTTGTTGACGAGTTCTCTCAGAGAGCAGGAGTGCAAGTCGAGTAGAAAATCGTTCAGCTATCTGTTGGGATTGCAGCTTCTCGACGTCGAACCTTCCTTGTGTTTGTTGGCGTGCGTTTTTTGCTGCGCAGAGGCGGGTGCAAATCTTGGCTGCAACAAGATAGTGGTCCGAGTCGATGTTAGGACCTCGGAGCGTACGCACAACTAAAACACTGGAGACGTGTCTTCCGTCTATCACAACATGATCGCTGTGGTGGGTGGTTTTTCGATCCGGAGACAGCCAGGTGGCTTGATGAATCTTTTTATGCTGAAATCTAGTACTGCAGATAACCATATTTCGGGCCCCGGCGAAGTCGATCAGCCCCAACCCATTTGGAGACAATAATAGCAACAATATGTAGGCCAACAAGTAAGGAAGAGCTAAGTTCGGGTGTCACCGAACATTTTATACTCTCGCATGATAAAGTGATAATCGAGATTTCATTATAAGTCATTTACATATTTTTCAAATACCGTATTCTTGTAAAGTTTTATTCCGCTATCATCATTGGTTCCTAATGTATATACTCGTATTATACAGAGAAGGCATCAGATGGAATTCAAAATAGCGTTATATTGAAAAAAGGCGTGATTCTTAACCGATTTCACCCATATTTTGTACATGTCATCAGGGTGTTAAGAAAATATTAACTACCGAATATCATTGAAATCGGTCTAGTAGTTCCTGAGATATGGTTTTTGGTCTATAAGTGGGCGAGGCCACGCCCATTTTAAATTAAAAAAAAAGCCTGAATGCAGCTTTCTTCTGTCATTTCTTCCGTCAAATTTAGTGTTTCTGACATTTTTTGTTAGTCGGTTAACGCACTTTTAGTGATTTTCAACATAACCTTTGTATGGGAGGTGGGCGTGGTTATTTTCCGTTTTCTTCCATTTTTTAACTGTATATGGAAATGCCTGAAGAAAACGACTCTGTAGAGTTTGGTTGACATAGCTGTAGTAGTTTCCGAGATATGTACAAAAAACTTAGTAGGGGGCGGGGCCACGCCCACTTTTCCAAAAAAATTGCGTCCAAATATTCTTCTCCGTAATGCGATCCTTTGTGCCAAATTTCACTTTAATATCTTTATTTATGGCTTAGTTATGACTTAACTTTATATAGGTTTTCGGTTTCCGCCATTTTGTGGGCGTGGCAGTGGGCCGATTTTGCCCATCTTCGAACTTAACCTTCTTATGGAGCCAAGAAATACGTGTACCAAGTTTCATCATGATATCTCAATTTTTACTCAAGATACAGCTTGCACGGATGGACGGACGGACAGACGGACAGACAGACATCCGGATTTCGACTCTACTCGTCACCCTGATCACTTTGGTATACATAACTCTATATCTGACTCTTTTAGTTTTAGGGCTTACAAACAACCGTTATGTGAACAAAATTATAATAATCTTCTTAGCAACATTGTTGCGAGAGATGGGCAAAATCGGCCTACTGCCACGCCCACAAAATGGCAGAAACCGAAAACCTATAAAGTGTCATAACTAACCCATAAATAAAGATATTAAAGTGAAATTTGGTGCAAAGGATCGCATTAGGGAGGGGCATATTTGGACGCAATTTTTTTGGAAAAGTGGGCGTGGCCCCGCCCCCTACTAAGTTTTTTGTACATATCTCGGAAACTACTACAGCTATGTCAACCAAACTCTACAGAGTCGTTTTCTTCAGGCATTTCCACGTACAGTTCAGAAATGGAAGAAATCAGATAATAACCACGCCCACCTCCCATACAAAGGTTATGTTGAAAATCACTAAAAGTGCGTTAACCGACTAACAAAAAACGTCAGAAACACTAAATTTTACGGAAGAAATTGCAGAAGGAAGCCGCATTCAGGCTTTTTTTAAAAATTGAAAATGGGCGTGGCCTCGCCCACTTATGGACCAAAAACCATATCTCAGGAACTACTATACCGATTTCAATGAAATTCGGTACATAATATTTTCTTAACACCCTGATGACATGTACGAAATATGGGTGAAATCGGTTCACAAGCACGCCTTCTTCCAATATAACGCTATTTTGAATTCCATCTGATGCCCTTTCTGTATAATACGAGTATATACATTAGAAACCAATGATGATAGCGGAATAAAACTTTACAAAAATACGGTATTTGAAAAATATGTAAATGACGTATAATGAAATCTCGATTATCACTTTATCATGCGAGAGTATAAAATGTTCGGTGACACCCAAACTTAGCTTTTCCTTACTTGTTTTTATTTGTGTAAAAAAAAAACTTTTCTTAATATGCTATATTTAATGCTAAATATTCGTATCTTGAAATGTATAAAAAAAAAACACAAAATTTATTAATTTTAAAACAAATAAACGCGTCGTAATGTAATAGAACTAAGTGTATGGAAAATTTATTGGTCCACTGTATTTCCGTTAAGAAAATAAAGTAAAAATCTTTATTTGTTGAAAATCTTAACTGCATGTAACCCCTCAATCTATTCAGCTTCATTGCTTTTAATCTATTTGTTTGTTTACATTTTTACTCTTTGTGTAAATCAGCTGTAATAATGTAATAGATTTGCTTACTGACAAACAGTTGGCACTAAGTCAAAGCTGAACAAAGAGATTTCGAGTAGATTTGATGCAAATCTCCTCTGTGGCGAGATTAAAAACTGCCATTTTGATACGGTGAAATCTTATTCAATCGAGTCGATTAGAGATAATTTGCCCAATAGCCTCAATCCCGTGATCGGAAGATGGCATTTGTATATACATAGTATAATGGCAAATTAACTTTTATTAATTGAGCTTATATTATTTACGCTGTTAAAACCAAATTATAATTTGATGAGCGACTAAAAATATAACTACTTCTTCTTTACTGGTTTACAATAGCGCTCCAGTCATTGCTTCTTTTCGGATTTTTGCGTCAATTTGAGATGCCAAGAGCAGGCAGGTCTTTTTCACCTGATCCGACCTAGCTAGCGTAGCCGCTGTCTCTAAATTCGCTTTCAGAAGTTTGTCTTTAGAAGTAATGGAAAGCTATAAGCTTAGTACAATGGAGAAAGAAAAGGAAAACGGTAAATTTTGTCAAAGGCTGGTAGTAGCTACTACAAGCAACACAATATAACAACAGCAGTCATCTGGATCATCAAATGATGTCTGCTACAGATTGGTCTTTACAATCAACTTTGTACTTGTGTATGTGAGTGATATATATCTCCAATAGTCTGTGTGGGAGGAGTACAGTTAAAACGAAGGTAGCGGTAAGGTGTACGAAGATACAGCTGGCAGTGGTTATCCACTTTTGACGGCTTCAAAACACGCTTTACCTGCGTGAACAAGCATGAAGAATAAATATGGAATATATATATCCTGTTATATACTGGTTACGTGTGCTTATACATCTCTTTCTTCTTTCACTTCCTTTACCATATCTTTATTTTAGATGCCTTGTCCGAGTGTATATGCAACTGCTCGTCGGGGATCTCATCGCTTGGCGGCATAAATTAATAATCGTTGCCGCTTTCTGTAGGCGCGCGAATCACACTGATAAACTTACATGCATATTTACATCCGGAATGATAATTAATTGAACTGTAGGACTTTATGTGCAACTGAGTTACAATATTTCCATACAGGAGTAAAAGATTGCTGAAGAAAGATACAAATGATCTTTATTTCAAAAAGAATGCATAATGCAGATGTCATTAATACCAGAAAAACTTGGACTGAAGGTTTTGAGAATTAAAATTGCAATTGTTTTGAAATTTTATGTTAAAGGCAAGTATAATGAACATAATTCATTAAGTAATAACATTAGTACGAGTAATAACTATTTAGCTACATATTAATCGTTAGAGTTTTGTCTTTCGCAGATTTTGAATGTTTTCAGCTTTTTAAAGTAGGAAAATATATTTAAGCTCAACAGGCTTTAGTTATCTTTAAGAAAAAGAAGAACTGATTATATTTGGTACTTCTCTAAAGCCTCTAAAATCCTACTGAAACTACAAATCTCTTGATTTAATTCATCTTCTGGCCATGACTGAAAGCTCTAACGCAGTAAGCTAAATAATTCAACAGAATCAAATTGAAATATCTTACTATATACGAGTATAACATTGGAATGTGAGCAAAGAATTATTCCGCAAGTGACGTGATAATATGGACAGGGTTGTAGTGAGAAGGCCGGTTAAAGATTGAAATTCGCTGAAAAAGCAACAAGTAAAGAAAATAAAAAATGCTGCAAAAATTTACACAGAAGTTCATATATGTATCTGTGTAATGGCATGACAACGGATATGTACATTCAATAAATATGTGTGTATTTCTTCAGGTCTCCGGGCCTTGATGATTTTCATTCTATCACCTCGCAGAATCAAGGTCTCACAACACCAACGCAGACCGCCTCATATCACGTCATTACCACATTAGTATCTTCAAAGCGATGAAATGTAGGGATATTCAGCAACACTGTGCTCGTTACGACAGCTCACCTGATTTTCAGCGAAGTGTGCGCAAAGCCAACAATAAAGCCATCAGCCATGCTGCATACACCTACAAGTGCAGCTTGCAACTTACACCTGTATCACACGTACACATTTATATTTAAGTATACGTATGCAGGTGTGTGTTGAATTGTTTTATGTTATTATCATCGCTACTTACCGTTTTGCCGTATGGCATTACGTTATTAATTTCCCGTCGAATGTGATCGAATAAATTAAGAATCAGCCACCAGCAGCCGACAAGTCACTCCAATCAGTAGACGGAACAGCAGGCAATAACAACAGCAAAAACAACCTTAGTTGCGCTTATGCAACCAAGCAGCCATTCATCCGCGTTGAGTTATCAGCAACTCGCTGCGACAGTGTCAGGTCCTCGCTGTAGTCGACGTGTATTTTGCATTTTTTTGCAGACTTCATTTCGAATTATTGATTTTCGAATATTCAGTTGCCACGTCCACACACACGCGCATACATACACCCGCCCTCTTGCATAATTATATACAGTGGACCAATAAAGTTTACATGCACCTAATTCCATTAAATTGCGACACGTTTATTTGTTTCAAAATTAATAAATTTTGTGGTTTTTTTCTATCCATTTCAAGATATGTATATTTAACATTAAACATAGCATATCAAAATATTTTTTTTTTTACACAAATAAAAAAAATTAAAGTTAAAGCTTAAAATGAGCATAATTTATATCAAAAAAGTTTACGAACACTTATGATTGTTTACATAAAACAAAAGTAATTACAATACTTTTAACGGTTTTTGGCCTACATTTTGTTGCTATTACTGTCCCTAGACATCGTTGTATGCTCCTCACTCAATTTCTAGAATTATTTCCGGATATTTTGATCCACTAAGTCCATGATCCAGCTTTTTGGCCTTATTTTGATGAAATTCGATGTTTTCGAATACGGTTTTCCAAAAAGTTCCAAATATTTTGAATAGGATTAATGTCTAGTGATTGCGGGACCTATGGAGTTATTTTTATTTCCATAACAACCATTCATGTACAAGATAAGTTGTGTGTTTTGGGTCGTTATCCTGTCGTCTATATGCATTGAGGTGATATTAAACGTACCATATACAAGTACATACATATATAACAGTATTAATCTATGTGCTCGTATGCGTACTTGCCTAATCATTGTGCAGGTGCTAATTTAACTAAATATTTAAATGTAATTTATTATTGATTTTTAATGAAATTCATTAATTAATTTCTGAATGATTGACCATTTGACTAACTAAATGTGAGAATGATGCCGTTGGATTTGAACTTTTTCATTATTTTGTATTTGCTGAACAGACTATTTTCTACGGGAAAATACCAGTGAAAAAATTTTTGAAGACTATTTTAATATAATATTTAGGCTTAACTGAAGACCATTAATGTAATCATGAAATATAATTTTCTTCCCAATAGCTTTAAATTAATTCTACAGCTGCAATATTTCTTGTAAAACAAGATTTATTAAGGAAGAAAATTGCAGAAGAAAGAAAAGACTAAGTTCAGGATTCATTACCACAATTTGTCTCGTGCCCAATATATTAGAATGAAAATCAATATAATTAACTCAAAAAAACTTAATCATTGAATTTCAAAATTCTTTATGTTATGTTTATCTTTGTAAGGGTTCATGGGGAATTATTGATTGAATTTTAGCCATTCGTAAACCAGAGTCAAGTTTTCAACGGAAAAAGAAATTTTAATTATATATACTATATGTATCTATAACGTTTATAACATATATGTATCTAAAAAATTAAGATTCCTTCCAAAACTTCTTGTAGTTGTAGTTTTTTAAATACCTTGAGATACATGTTTTTGCAAAATTTGGACTTCTAAGATAAGTTAGAATTTAACATGTGATAAATTGGAACTAGCACAAGATCACAAAATCATATTTGCAAGGAGTAATGGATGCCAAGAATTTTCGGGACACTTTTAGTTGGTTTTTCAAAAGATTCGTTTTAAATTTAATTTAATGATCGAGTTTAGTTTCTAACAACATCACATCATGGGAAGAGAAATACACAAATATTCAAGTAAACGCATGGAAGTAAATAAGGAATAAAAAGTGAAGTCAACCCTGCCCAGCTAATTTCTGAGTTTCTCAAAGTACAGAACCAAAAAACGTACGTTTTAAAGACGTGCATTAATTTGGAAAATGTTTGTCGTCGTTACTTTGGCATATGCGATTTTCAGCAATTTCATTTAATTCCACTTTTTATTGCACTGCCTTTGCTAGTGAGTACATGTTGTGGAAAACCTATGTGCATACTTTATGGCGCTCTAGATTGAGCTAATGTTATAAAGCAAAATAGTAGACTTGCCTACGCACGTATATTTAACTATTTTTTCGTTATTGCGCCAGCAGTCTCATATGTCATAATTTAAGTAGCCGGTCGCAAAAAAAATTATATTCCACTACTCACTGCCGAATACTAAACCCAAAGTACCACATAGTGACAAAGTAAAGCCAGAAAAAAGAAAAACACTTTAGCCTACCAACAGGCGTCTATAGAGTAAGAAAGGAAATGCTTCACCCATATGCACTTCAAGTGCGTTTCACTGCTGGTCGCTCCCACAGAGCTGAGTATCTTTTCCAACCGGACGCAGCGTCCAATGCACTTTCCCGCGTTCATAAATCAGACTTTCCCGGGTGGTGGTAGTTCAAAAATTGGGGCATGCATATGAACCATTTGAACTACGCCATGCTTTCAGACGGCGCAAAGACAAAAAAAAAATTGGAGCAAAAAATACAGGTTTTTGCTGTTGCAAAAATATATATCAAAAAACCCCAAAAACAGTCTGTTTACTTGAGCGAAAATATTTGCTAACTTCTTCTTCTTCTTAATTGGCGTAGAAACCGCTTAAGCGATTATAGCTGAGTTAACAACAGCGCGCCAGTCGTTTCTTCTTCTCGCTACGTGGCGCCAATTGGATATTCCAAGCGAAGCCAGGTCCTTCTCCACTTGGTCCTTCCAACGGAGTGGAGGTCTTCCTCTTCCTCTGCTTCCCGGCGGGTACTGCGTCGAATATTTTCAGAGCTGGAGTGTTTTCGTCCATCCGGACAACATGACCTTAGCCAGCGTAGCCGCTGTCTTTTAATTCGCTGAACTATGTCGATGTCGTCGTATATCTCGTACAGCTCATCGTTCCATCGAATGCGGTATTCGCCGTGGCTAACGCGCAAAGGACCATAAATCTTTCGCAGAACTTTTCTCTCGAAAACTCGCAACGTCGACTCATCCGTTGCTGACATCGTCCAAGACTCTGCACCATATAGCAGGACGGTAATTATGAGCGACTTATAGAGTTTGGTTCTCAATTGCCTACTCAGTCCGAAGTAGCACCTGTTGGCAAGAGTTATTCTGCGTTGAATTTCTAGGTTGACATTGTTGGTGGTGTTTACGCTGGTTCCAAGATAGGCGAAATTATCTACAACTTCAAAGTTATGACTGTCAACAGTGACGTGAGTGCCTAGTCGCGAGAGCGACGACTGTTTGTTTGATGACAGGAGATATTTCGTCTTGCCCTCGTTCACTGCCAGACCCATTTTCTGTGCTTCCTTGTCCAGCCTGGAGAAAGCAGAACTAACGGCGCGGTGTGTTGAGGCCGATGATATCATTATCATCGGCATACGCCAACAGCTGTACACTCTTATAGAAGATGGTACCTTCTCTATTTAGTTCTGCAGCTCGAACTATTTTCTCCAGAAGCAGGTTGAAGAAGTCGCACGATAGGGAATCGCCTTGTCTGAAACCTCGTTTGGTATCGAACGGCTCGGAGAGGTCCTTCCCGATCCTGACGGAGCTTTTGGTGTTGCTCAGCGTCAGTTTACACAGCCGTATTAGTTTTGCGGGGATACCAAATTCAGACATCGCGGCATAAAGGCAGCTCCTTTTCGTGCTGTCGAAAGCAGCTTTGAAATCGACAAAGAGGTGGTGTGTGTTGATTCTCCTTTCACGGGTCTTTTCCAAGATTTGGCGCATGGTGAATATCTGGTCGTTTGTTGATTTGCCAGGTCTGAAGCCACACTGATAAGGTCCACTCAGTTTCTTGACGGTGGGCTTTAATCTTTCACACAATACGCTCGATAGAACCTTATATGCGATGTTGAAGAGGCTTATCCCACGCTTGTTGGCGCATATTGTGGGGTCTCCCTTTTTATGGATTGGGCATAGCACACTTAAATTCCTTTCGTTGGGAATGCTTTCGTCCAACCATATTTTACAAAGAAGCTGATGTATGCTCCTTATCAGCTCTTCGCCGCCGTGTTTGAATAGCTCGGCCGGCAATCCATCGGCCGCCGCCGCTTTGTTGTTCTTCAGGCGGGTAATTGCTATTCGAACTTCTTGATGGTCGGGCAATGGAACGTCTGCTCCACCGTCATCTGATTGGGGAATCGGGTTCTCCTTCTCCTGGTGTTGTGCGTTCACTGCCATTCAGCAGGCTGGAGAAGTGTTCCCTCCATAATTTAAGTATGCTCTGGGCATCAGTGACTAGATCACCTTTGGGGTTCTACAGGAATACGCTCCGGTCTTGAAACCTTCCGTAAGCCGCCGCATTTTTTCGTAGAATTTTCGAGCATTACCCCTGTCGGCCAGCTTATCAAGCTCTTCATACTCACGCATTTCGGCCTCTTTCTTTTTCTGTCTACAAATGCGTCTCGCTTCCCTCTTCAACTCTCGGTATCTATCCCATCCCGCACGTGTAGTGGTCGATCGTAACGTTGCGAGGTAGGCAGCCTGTTTACTCTCCGCGGCGACACGGCACTCCTCGTCGTACCAGCTGTTCTTTTGCACTTTCCGAAAACCAATGGTTTCGGTAGCAGCTGTACGTAAGGAGTTTGAAATGCCGTCCCACAGTTCCCTTATACCGAGTTGTTGACGAGTGCTCTCAGAGAGCAGGAGTGCAAGCCGAGTAGAAAATCGTTCGGCTGTCTGTTGTGATTGCAGCTTCTCGACGTCGAACCTTCCTTGTGTTTGGTGCACAGAGGCGGGTGCGAATCTTAGCTGCAACAAGATAGTGGTCCGAGTCGATGTTAGGACCTCGGAGCGCACGCACATCTAAAACACTGGAGACGTGTCTTCCGTCTATCACAACATGATCGATCTGGTTGGTAGTTTTTCGATCCGGAGACAGCCAGGTAGCTTGATGAATCTTCTTATGCTTGAATCTAGTACTACAGATAACCGAATATTTCGGGCCCCGGCGAAGTCAATCAGCCTCAACCCATTTGGGGATGTTTCGTCGTGGAGGCTGAATTTTTGTCGACCGTAGTGCCAAATATACCTTCTTTGCCCACCCTGGCGTTAAAGTCGCCAAGCACGATTTTGACATCGTGGCGGGGGCAGTTCTCATAAGCGCGCTCAAAGCGCTCATAGAAGGCATCTTTGGTCACCTCGTCCTTCTCTTCGGTCGGGGCGTCCGCGCAAATCAGCGATATGTTGAATAACCTCGCTTTGATGCGTGTTGTGGCTAGACGTTCATTCACCGTAGTGAATGATAGTACTCGGCGACGGAGTCTCTCTCCCACCACGACACCAACAATAAACTTGCGCTCCTTTATATGGCCACTAGAGTAAATGTCACAAGGACCTACTCGTCAGACCTTGTCCGTCCATCGCATTTCTTGGACGGCGGTGATGTCAGCCCTTATTTTCGCGAGGATGTCAACCAGCTAGGCAGCGGCACCTTCCCAATTAAGGGACCGGACATTCCAGGTGCATGCCCTCAATTCGTAGTCCTTATTTCGTTTGCCATGGTCGTCATCAAAAGGGGGGTCTCTCATCCGAGGCTGGTTGTAGCTCTTCAAAAGTATTTGCTAACGGTACTTTTAATATTGGCTCGCCGCGCAGAAGTAAGTCATAAATTGCGTTGAGTACTCGCGAGTGTGTCTAACTACCGCCCTTACGCTCGCCACTACTCTTTGTACTACACATGTATTGTTCAATTTTCCAGTCTTCTCACGCCACACTCACCTGTAAATAGCCATCATCGCAATGTGTTGCATTCAGCACTTTAAATTTTTTAACACGCAACCGCAACACAAAGACCCGTGGTGCACCTTTCAGCGTACGGAAGCGGTACCAGCAGATTAACGGTCGACCTAAATTCAGGCTATTCACCTCCGGCGAATTGACAACTTCGAAGATATCCACCGTTTTATTGCATTGAACCTTGGTAAAGTCCGCTGCCTGCAATGAGGTGTAAGCAAAGTGTAAATAAAGTTGAGTGCCAGGAAGTGTGTGAACAAAATTATATATGCATCCACAAAAATGTTGATAACACTTAAGTAAACGTTATTCAGGCGTAAGTAAGTCTTTCCATGATGAAATGCCAAACAGATACTGACCAAATTTTATAAGACGACTTACGCGTTATCTGTCAAAAAAGTACTTATACTTAGATCACCCGTTATATACACTACCATTGTTACTAAATTTGGTAAGCCTTTCGCTGCTGAACCGGTTTATACTAATCTATACTAATATTATAAAGCTGAAGAGTTTGTTTGTTTGAACGCGCTAGTCTCCGAAACTACTGGTTCGAATTGAATAATTCTTTTTGTGTGGGATAGTCCATTTATCGAGGAAGGCTATAGGCTATATAGCATCACGCTGCGACCAATAGGAGCGAGGTAACAGTGGTAAATGTGTAAAAAACGGGGGAAATTATTTATCTTTGAGGGCTTCCGTTCCTTGCGCTGCGAAAGCGGTTTATGAAAATTTCGAAGAGACAACATATCCCATTTACACATACATATGCCGACGGCAATTTCATTTCGGTAATATGAAATTTAGAAGAGCGAGTATTAAGACGGTTGTGTTGTGTTACATTATGAAAATAAAGTACATTTTCAAAATAACATTTTTCCAAAAAATTAATATTTAGTTTAATATTGTTAATTTACAGAATTATTATGCAAATCGGGCATATACAAGCATAAATCAAAATATCATTTCTCATTTTAAATTTATTATTTTAATTGGTATATAAAATTTATGTCACAATTATTATGTATATAGTAGTCCAAAAATATGAATTCTTATTTTTCCCAGAAATACATTTGTAAACAAAAGGATCTTTATCTTTTTTTTGGTTTCCACATAAAAGATTTAAGGAGTTCAAGAGCTCAAAACGTGTGCTACATCAGCTACCTACCCGACGGCATTTCGTAATGTCATAAAATAAATTTTTTAAGAGCTCAAAGCATGCGCTACATCAGCTCGAACCTACCTACCCTGCGCCTCTGCGCAAATGATTATGTTATGATAACAAATGCCCACATACAGATTTGGCAATGGCAATAGCAATAGATTTCACAGTTAGTAAGACATAGATTTTATCCTGTCGAGATGTCCCGTAAGATAGGTCGTATCAGCTGAGTCGGACCTACGATCTACGTTCTCTACTGTTTCTGCTATCACTCGCGCGGTCGTCTCCGTTCTGAACGGTCGAACGCAGCGCTAATTTGTTTTTGCGATATATTATCATCGTAATAATACTTTTTAAACACATTTTCATTTTGTGGTTGTTTTCTATATAGTAGATATTTTTTGTTTTAGTATATTACTTACTAGTTAATCTTTTTTTTTTTTGTTTTCATGTAGATTATTAATTAAATAAATAGGTTAGTTTACCTTATTTTCGTTTTATGGTAATTCTTTTGACATAATATTCAGTTTACGTAAATACTTAATAATTTTCTACGTTCTTTCTTTGTCACTTTAATGCCTAGAAAAAGAACTCAGCTTTCTCGGCAGACTGCTACTGCAAAGCGACTGCGAGTTTTGCGCAGCAATGAAACTGAGGATGAGAATATGCGTAGATTGGGTACTCAACGAGGAATCAGTGAACAAAACCGTGATAAAGAATCGAGCGTTGAACGCTCGCAGCGTCTCGCCTCACAAAATGTCCGAACTTTGGCGAACCGACAACGGGAATCAAGCGCTGAACGATCTCAAAGTTTGGCCTCACAGAATTCCCGAACTTTGGCTAGCCGTGATCGGGAATCAAGCGCTGAACGATCCCATCGATTAGCACAGCAAAATGCCCGATCAGCAAGAAATAGAACTCGCAGGCAACGAGTTCAGTGCAGTAATTTATTGAATGCTGCGTTTATTTATGATTGCACCCTTGACTATACTGAGTTAAATGATATTGATATTGGTAGAATGGATAAAATTTGCAACTTATGCCAAGCAAAAAAATGGGCGGCGGAAGCTCCAGGACTGTGTTGTAGTGGTGGCAAAGTAAATATACCTATAATTCCGCAACCTACATCAGTTTTAAAAGAACTGATATCAGGCTCACATCCATCATCAAAGCATTTCATAAATCACTCAAGACAATATAATACACTATTTCAGATGACTTCATTTGGTGCCAAAGAAATTCGTGAGGGAAACTTTATGCCCGCTTTTAAAGTCCAAGGGCAAGTTTATCATTTGATCGGTGACTTACTTCCAGCTGAAATGGCGCAACCCAAATTTTTGCAAATATATTTTGTTTCCCATTCAGATCAAATATCTTTGCGCTCAAATTTAAACCCTATCTTGCAAATCGATCTTATCGACGTTCTCCAAACATATCTTCACGATCATAATACGTATATTAAAAGTTTTAAGTACAATCTAGAAAATAGAACGTCCAATGATTTAAAACTTATTATTCATGCTGATGTGAAATCGCCCAACGAGCATCGAGGTCGGTATAATGCGCCGGTAGTAGATGAGGTAGCTGTTCTTTTAATCGACGAAGACAAAGGTCCCCGAGATATTGTGTTGACTGAGAGAGATGGTCGACTTCAACGAGTTTCTGAAACTCATAGATCTTATGACCCGCTTCAATTATTTCCCTTTGGAAACGATGGATACTGTATTAATATTCCACAGCAGGATACTACTGCTGGATCTAAAACTGTATCATGTATGCAGTTTTATGCATTTAGACTCATGGTGAGAATAAATGACTTTAACAGCATACATTATTTCAAAGGATTATTAACCAATATGGTGTTGATATGGCGCAAAAATGATTTCAGAGAGGCTTGACTTCATCAAAAGAAATCAAAAAAAATTGAGAGCAGAAGAATACATTCATTTAAGAGATGCCGTCGTAAATGATGGGAATACAAACGCTTCTAATATTGGCCAGCACGTTATATTGCCGTCGTCATTTACAGGATCCCCAGATTCATGAATGAAAAAAGTCAAGATGCCATGACATATGTCAGGAAATTTGGAAGACCTGATCTCTTCATTACATTTACATGTAACTCAGAATGGCCGGAAATAAAAATTGAGTTATTACTAAATCAACATTCTTACGGCAGACATGATTTGGTTTCTAGAGTATTTAATTTAAAACTCAAGAAAATGATAGACCTACTAACGAAGAAGAATATTTTTGGACCATCGAAAGCTTTTGTTTACAACGTAGAATGGCAAAAAAGAGGTTTACCTCACGCCCACATTTTATTGTGGCTGGCTAACAAAGTATTACCAGATTCTATAGATGCAATAATATCGGCTGAAATACCTGACAAACAACAAGATCCAATTCTTCATAATATTGTCATAAAAAATATGATACATGGTCCTTGCGGATTTCATAGTCCTGTGTCACCATGTATGAAAGAAAACGTTTTTTCTAAAAAGTACACTAAACATTTTATTTCGGAAATACAAACCGGGGATGACGGTTACCCAACCTACAGACGCAGGTCTCCAGATAATGGTGGAAACACAGCAGTAATTCGTGGCAAAGGTACAGAAATGAGCATGGATAATCGTTGGGTGGTTCTCTATAATCCAGTGCTATTACGAATTTTCAATGCACACATTAACGTAGAGTTTTGTCAATCGGTCAAAGCTATTAAGTACATCTGTAAGTATATTCATACAGGTTCTGATCAAGCCACATTTTCGTTACAAATGAATAACGATGAAGTAGAAAGATACCTAAATGGTCGCTATATAAGTTCCTCGGAAGCGTTATGGAGAATTTTCCAATTTTCTATTTATGAACGTTTTCCGGCAGTAGTTCATTTATCAGTTCATTTGGAAAATGGACAAGGAGTTTATTTTTATAACAATGAAAATCTCCAAGATCGTGTTAACAATTCTTCATCAACGACACTTACAGCGTTCTTTGATCTTTGCAGAAGCGACGATTTTGCAAAAACCCTTTTATATCACGAAGTTCCTCAGTATTACGTGTGGCAAAGAAATTCATTTTCTAGAAGAAAACGTGGGCAAGATGTTGAAGGATATCCCGGTGTAAAAAAGACACAACTTTAGGCCGTGTTTACAACATTCATCCAACTCAAACTGAATGTTTTTATTTAAAACAGTGTCATTTGAACATCTAAGGACCGTGAATGGTATTATTTTCCAAACTTATCAAGGCGCTTGCAAGGAATTAGGTGTACTGGAGGGAGATGAACATTGGCAAAATAACATGTCCGATGCTGTCATATCCGAGTCAGCTACAAAATTAAGGGAATTATTTACCATCATCCGTATATTTTGCCAACCATCTGACCCCCTAGAGTTATGGAATAAATTTCGTAATGCTTTATGTGAAGATATATTAAACAGACTGCGTAATGAGAATCAGGATATGACATTAGCATATAATGATGATGTATACAATGATGGACTAATCATAATTGAAGATAAAATTCATGAGATTTGCGACAAATCCCTAACTGATTTTGGGCTTCCTGCAGCAAAAAGAAATTATTCGCTTTTGGACCCGTTAAATGAATTAAATGAGTATATTATTCAAAATGAACCAAGATTAGTTAATGACCAGGTTACAGCGTATAATGGTGTTCTGCAAAGTGTTCGTTTCAATGAAGGAAGAATTTAAGATTTTTTTTTTTGGATGCTCCCGGTGGGACCGGCAAGACCTTCATTACTAATCTTATATTAGCAAAAGTAAGGTCTCAGGGGCAGCTAGCCTTAGCAGTAGCGTCGTCAGGTATCGCTGCAACTTTATTAGCAGGTGGACGCACAGCTCATTCTAGGAGTTTCTAAATTCTTTGAACCCAAGTGGCCTTCCTCCACATTCCCTTAAGCTAAAAATAGGCGCCCCAATAATTTTACTTAGAAATCTGAAACCACCTAATTTATGCAACGGGACCCGACTTCAAGTCAAATTTCTTCGCAATAACGTGATCGTTGCAATCGTTTTGACTGGTCCAGCAGTTTGTCAAACAGTACTTTTACCTCGCATCCCCATGATCCCAATTGATATATCTTTTAATTTCAAAAGAATTCAATTTCCCCTTAAGCTATCCTTCGCCGTTACAATTAATAAATCGCAGGGGCAAACATTTAAACACGTGGGGATCAATTTACGCTAAGACTGCTTTTAACATGGCCAATTATATGTCGCGTTGTCAAGATCAGGTTGCGGAGAAAATCAATATGTTCTTCTGCTACCAGAAAATAAAACAAACAATATAATTTACGCAGAAGTTCTTTGATAACAGAAATTGACGCGGACGAAGATAAAGATGAAGCCCAAAATCACTATTCCACGCGGACGAAGTCGCGGGCACAGCTAGTAATACTTATACATATAAGCAGCTTCATATAAAGAAAAAAGTTTGTACTCTACATCAAATTGTGAACACCATCCTTTTAAATGAGGCTTTGAAATTCAATTTCAGTGGATGTGTTATACAAAATTGTTAGCTTAAAAAATTCAAAGCAGTAATAAAAAACTTACCACAAGACTCCATAAAAACGTTTCGTTATTAAATCCTAACCACTTTTCACTCAACACCTTAGAAAATACTTTCAAAAATCGTTGCATACTTTTAACTGCTTTGTCCGTTTTTATACTCTCGCAACAATGTTGCTAAGGAGAGTATTATAGTTTTGTTCACATAACGGTTGTTTGTAAGTCCTAAAACTAAAAGAGTCAGATATAGGGTTATGTATACCAAAGTGATCAGGGTGACGAGTAGAGTCGAAATCCGGATGTCTGTCTGTCCGTCCGTCCGTCTGTCCGTCCGTCTGTCCGTCCGTCCGTGCAAGCTGTAACTTGAGTAAAAATTGAGATATCATGATGAAACTTGGTACACGTATTCCTTGGCTCCATAAGAAGGTTAAGTTCGAAGATGGGCAAAATCGGCCCACTGCCACGCCCACAAAATGGCGGAAACCGAAAACCTATAAAGTGTCATAACTAAGCCATAAATAAAGATAATAAAGTGAAATTTGGCACAATCGATCGCATTAGGGAGGGGCATGTGTGGACGCAATTTTTTTGGAAAAGTGGGGGTGGCCCCGCCCCCTACTAAGTTTTTTGTACATATCGTGGAAACTACTACAGCTATGTCAACCAAACTCTACAGAGTCGTTTTCTGTAGGCATTTCCATATATAGTTCAAAAATGGTTAATGGTCAAAGGTTATGTTGAAAATCACTAAAAGTGCCTTAACCGACTAACAAAAAACGTCAGAAACACTAAATTTTACGGAAGAAATGGCAGAAGGAAGCTGCACCCAGGCTGTTTTTAAAAATTGAAAACGGGCGTGGCCTCGTCCTCTTATGGACCAAAAACCATATCTCAGGAACTACTACAGCGATTTCAATGAAATTCGGTATATAATATTTTCTTAACACCCTGATGACATCTACGAAATATGGGTGAAATCGGTTAACAACCACGCCTTCTTCCAATATAACGCTATTTTGAATTCCATCTGATGCCTTCTCTGTATAATAAATGTATATGTGTACATTAGGAACCATTGATAATAGCGGAATAAAGCTTTACACAAATACGGTATTTGAAATATATGTATGTAAATGACTGATAATAAAATCTCGATTATCACTTTATCGTGCGAGAGTATAAAATATTCGGTGACACCCGAACTTAGCCCTTCCTTACTTGTTATTATTAACTGAGCGGTTTAGCATGTTGTGTGGCGCGCAAATTGGTGTTAGCTCCAACTGTCCAATTCAGCCTGTCAGAATATTACTCAAGTTCTATGCAGCGGCGGGCGTTTTCCAATTTTTTCTTCTTTTTTTTGATTGTTTTTTTCATTTCTATTTCTACTAAAGTTGATTGTGTGCTATTTATAGTGGTATTTTCAACCAACTCATCATAATTTTTTTGTTTGAAAAGTGAGTTGCTCTATGATAATATTGAAAAGTATGAGATAGTTTAAAAATTAAAACCACTACATTCGCAAACGCAGCTATTTTTTATTTAAACTCAAAAATTCATTTAAATGTTTTTCAGGCGTCCAACACTCCGTTTTCAGTGCTTTTGCAATTCAGCGCCATTACTGGCACTCAGCGGGACGCGTGTAGCTTACCAAATTATTGGTTGTTTGCTGTTGTTGTAGGCTCCGTTTTTTCACCGCTGATGGACTTCATCATTGTCCTTAATTTATTTTTCGATTTTACAAATGAACAAAGAAGATTGTGCTGAATTTGTAATTCATGTTGCCGTCCTTTGTGTGAGTTTTTGCGAAAACCGCGCGACGCGTACAAAAAACCGTTTGCTGTATTCTACAGCTCCTCCGCAGTCCTTGTATTGAAACTCCAGTATATAGCACCCAACCGCTTGAATTGGTTGGTTTGTCGTTGTGTCGCAGTGCGGTTTTGAATGGCACAAAGAAATACCGCAAATGTTGACAACAGAAAAGCAGTCGGCTTACATAGAACGTCCACTAGCATTCCCTATTTCCTTTCCTCCCTCCTCTATTGCCGATCTCACTTTCGTATATTTCCAAGCGCTGAGTGATTTTTTCTGTCTTCGCTTTACCTTTCCTAGAAAAAAAAAATCGAAATTGAAAAGTTGAGCAACGACGGGCGCAAGAAAAAGCATGCTTTGAAAGAAATGTTAGGAATCAGCTTTCGGTGAGTTGGAAAGAATACGGCGAACAGTGGAAATATTTTGTAACTTAAATTACTTGGCGACTTCTTTTAGTTTGATGAAAAAAATGTATTTAAACATTTATAAAACATGATTTTAAAGTTGGTACTCTATGCTTTAAGCTCCTGATTTCGAAATATTTATTACTAACCATAATTAAGCAAAAACACTCCTTCCATATCTTTGTTCTTCTTTTGTCATTTATCGAAATGATCTCAAAAATAACCTCAATTTTCTCCCGAATATTTTCTTATTTCCCATGGTGGCGGGGGATTACACTTAGACTGTTACGTACAGTCCTATAGTTGGATTACAGCTATCGGCAAAACACCTGAACATTTCACAAATCTGTTTATATGTTTACTTTTCCGTTATTTCGCCTGCTTGTCTAAAATATGAGATCCAAGATTTTTTTCGCCTTACTATGGCAAAATTGGGTCACTCGATGTGGAAATGTTGAGTTGATTCTACACCATCTTCTTCGAAACATCTGATGCAGCTGGCACCGGGTAAGATGTTAAATCTGCACAGTTTTCGCGATGATCATTTCGACATATCAGCCTGCAAATCCGCGTCAGTTATGGCATACGAATAAAAATGACATTGCCGAAGACTAAGAATTTAAAATGGGTCAATTCCGGTTGATACATCCGGTGGTTTGATATCAATTCCATCTGCCGTTTACCAATTCACGAAAGATGAACTCATCTCAAATGTTCGGACATTGGACAAATTATCGTAGCTACGATTCCTTAAGTGCACGCGCAATGTTAGCTGCCAAAAATACCGATGTTGTTGATTTAAACTGGAAGATTCAAAGTCAAATTCCGGGAGACTTGCGCTCATACAAATCGATCGATCGTCTTGACAATGAAGACAACGCCGTTAATTATCCAGTGGAATTTCTAAATTCTTTGAAGAGGCTTGGTATGCCACCGCAACATTTGCGCACATTTGATTCTACGAATTCCTTTGAGTTCTAATGATTTGCCATTTCAGTTCAAACGTAATCCGTTTCCAGTGAAAATTGCATTTGAGATGACAATCAATAGGACACAAGGATAGTGTGTGTCATAAATTTTGAAATGCTTTGGTTTTCAAAAAGCCAGATATACGTGGCGTTCTCACGAGTTTGAAAACCATTTTTTTCTGTACACTGTAAACCTAAAGATGTTGTTTATTAAGCTGCGTTATTGAGAAAATATTGAGAAAAATACAATTCAAAACTACAATTTCAAAACACATAATTTCACGCAGGACAACGGCAGCGAGGTCAGCTAGTAAATAATAAAATTTTTAAGATACATCTAATCGCATGACATTTAATCATATCACATAAATTCTCACCATTTCATATCAAATGGAATTCAATTAAGTCAATTTAGGACAATTATACTCGTAACACTTAAAGACACTTCACCCTCATTCCACATTTTAATAATACACCATTTCACCATTTGAAAGCATTAAACGTCAAATTACATTTAATCGTAACACTTTATAAAACATCACACCACATCTCAGCCTATGCTATGCCACATCAACCCACATTTGATGCACATCTTAAATGCATAAGAGGTCATTTGTAGAGCAAAAATGTATATATGAATGCTTAACTTTCTATATTAATTCCATCTGATTCTTTCACTTTATATTATACAAATGAAAACCCAACGAAGTAACCAAAATAAATCTGTGTAGAAATAGTGCACCCCGGGGTTTGATATTCCTCGTCTATATATAGTCGACATTTGATCCAAACTTAAGACTCCCGCAGATATCAAATATGTGTACCTAAGTTCTAACGACTCCCCTGCAAACCACGGCTACCCGCTTGAGACAAATATTCCAATACAACTACACATTTTTTCTCTATACACTAACACCAACGCACATTTTCGGGTTATTTTTTGTTTACCTAAATTCGATGAAAAAAAGTTTGTTTCATTTCTTGATTTATTTGAATGAGTGCGAAGGAGAAAACATAATTGTCAATAGTGCCAAAAGAAAATCCCGAAAAGGGTAATAAAAAACGAGGGAAAATTGCGAGCCATTTGCAATTCTAGTGGGAAGAAGAAAGGTAAGTGAACAAATTTGCATATAATAAATAAATTTTGAATTAATAACTTTATGCCATTGCAGCATTTAAACAAAGTACTTAGGAATATCTAAAAAGGTAAGAAACATTTTGAAATAATTATAAATAATTATACATTTAATTAATTCCTATTTCTCTCTTTAGAAATCATCAGTTCATCATTTAGCATCAGAAGCAGAACAATTCTAATTTGTGAGTTTTTTGTTAAATTTTAATATATATAAACACATACATATAGTAGCTATTTAATTGAATGACCAGTGCGGTTGGTCCTAATAACTTAATTTATAAAATAACTACAATGTTTAACAAGTGCGGGCGGTTGCAAATATTCTTATTATTCTATTCTTTTGGCCTGTGCAGTGATAAAATTATATATAAAAGAACGTGACCTTAAAGCGGGCTGTGCATTACAAATTGTATACATAAAAGAACGTGTGTTTAAGCGGCCTGTGCATTGTTAAAATTTTATATAAAAGAACGTGTCCTTAAAGCGGCCTGTGCAGTCTTTAAATTATTTGCAAAAGAACGTGTGTTTAAGCGGCCTGTGCATTGTTAAAATTTTATATAAAAGAACGTGTCCTTAAAGCGGCATGTGCAGTCTTTAAATTATTTGCAAAAGAACGTGTGTTTTACTGAACTGTTTGATTAATAATTTTTTTTTTTAAATTTTGTGTTTATTTCTCAGCGACGAGAGTTTTGTATATTTATATTTCTTTACACATATATATTTTATTATATATAATATTATCAAATTTTATATTATATCTTATTATATTACATTATTTTTAGACTATATTATATTATATATAGATATATTTTTAAAATTTAAAATGAATGAAAGGACATTTTCGAATCTTTTGAGTAAGGAGAAGGCAAAGTTTAGGGCTACAGTTGCGGAGTTTAGGAAAATGAATGAAGATAGTAATTTAGAAAGCGATGATATACCATCCACAAGCAGGGCAGCAGTCTCTGACAGATTCTGTGAAGTAGCAGATAGTTGTAGGGAAACAATAGGTAATTTAGATATTGATGAGGAACTGGAATATAGTAGTAATAAGGAAAATGACAGATTTTTGTTTGATGATGACGAGGTTGATTTTTGTTTAGAAACAAAGATGTTAGTGAGGAACTTCGTAAGGGATTGAAGACATGGGCTGTTAAAAATAACATATCCCAAAATAGTTTAACGGACCTTTTACAAACCTTAGATAGAGCAAGTATTAAAGGACTGCCGTTATGTGCAAGGACTCTTTTAGGTACCAGTAGGCAGGTAGTAGAAATTAAATCTGTAGCTGAGGGGGAGTTATTGTATTTGGGAATACAATATAATTTTAATTTTCCAGACTTTGATTTCCTAGACGATGTAGAAAAAGTTTCTATAGATGTAGGAATAGATGGACTTAAATTGTATAAAAGTTCCAATAGGACATTATGGCCAATTTTAGGTCATGTAGTAGGCTTCCCTAATACAAGACCTTTTACAATCGCTTGCTTCTCAGGAATGAGTAAGCCAACGAATGTAAATGACTTTATTAGAGAATTTTGTGAAGAAATAAAGTTCTTGCAAGAAAACGGAGTTAAAGTAGGATCTAGGCAGAATTTGAAAGAGTTTAGTGTTAGGCTTTTTGTTTGTGACGCACCGGGTCGCGCCTTTGTCACTGGTGTAAAGTCACACACCGGGAAGAATAGCTGCCCTAAATGCGTTCAGGAAGGGATTTATAAAGAGAGGAGAGTGTGTTTCTCACAAACCGTAGGAGAACTTAGGACTGATAGTTCATTTAGGAATAGAGTAGATATAAGTCATCATTTAGACGATTTTAAGCAGGGGGAAAATTTGCTAGAATCTGTAAATATTAACATGGTTTCTCAATTTCCGTTAGATCCAATGCATTTAGTTGATTTAGGGGTTACTAAGAAACTTCTTCAGTTGCTTGTTAAAAGAGGGAACGTAACAAAAATGAATGAAAAAATATTATATATTAACGACTACGTTCCCTCTGAATTTTCCAGACGCAGTAGAGATCTGGACGAAATAAGCAACTGGAAGTCCACAGAATATCGTCAATTTTTGTTGTATTCGGGTATAATTGTATTCAAAAGATTGCATACCGGACGATTTGTATTATCATATTCTTTTGCTACATTCCGATATTCGTCTTCTAAGTTGCGAAAAATCCTGTAGAGTAGAATCCACTGTTGCCAATGAATTGTTAAAGGAATTTGTTAAGTTATTTAGTAATTTTTATGGACAACATTTGGTTAGTTTCAATATTCATGGTCTTTTGCATTTAACTGATTGCGTTAAAAAATTCGGGCATCTAGATAATTTTTCGGCATATAAATTTGAAAATCATATGCAATATTTGAAACGTACAATTAATAATCCTAATAAGATTTTGCAGCAATTATATTTAAGAATAGAAGAAAGAAGAAATGTTACAGATTCTAGCAAAATTCCTCGAATAGATAGGTTTATTATTAATTGCAAAAAAGATAAAGATAGTTTCTTTTTTAGCAGTAAAATAGGGTCTTTGAAAATTATCAACCAACAAAACCAACCAGATACTTTTGGTTGTCTTATTTTGACAAAAGTTGGTGATGTTTTCAAAGAGCCTTTGGTGTCCTCATCTGGTTTAGGTATTCTAGTAGGCGAAATTAAAGATGAGGACATTAAAATTATTAAAAAAGTAGATTTAGAATTTAAATATTTTTCTATTCCAATAGGGAATAAATTTATTTTAATTCCTCTATTGCACAATTTGTTTTATAATTTTACATAGATAAATAGATTTTTCTTTCCCAATTGACACCTCTTCCCCGGAGAACATTACTCCACGGCAGCGAGATGGTAAAATGACTTTATTGTACTTATGTGTTTTTCATTGTAATCATTTTAACTTTCTTTATAGGAGAAGAAATGAGCCAATTTCATATCGCCGAGCCCCATTCGCAGCGTATGGCCACCCAACTCCAACTTAATATAAGTGAGGATACTGCGTCGGTACTGCAGAAAATCCTTGAAAGCCTTGGTAGGATAGAATCTCGGCAAGAAGACATGATAAAACGTCAAGAAGACATGATAAATCGGTTATCAGCTGTAGAAAGCGCTCTTGCTGAGAAGGTATTTGTTGAAATAAAATCATTATATTTTAAATTTATTTTAATTATTTATTATTTTAAATTTCAGATGCCAGAACGTGCGGAGATCCAAGCACAAGGTCAATTGTTGCGGGAGTGTAAGGTGCTCTCGGCAAAAACCCACCGCAGTGTGAGCCGCATCACTGGCGAAGGAGTGAGCGAGGAGCAGACTCTGTTGCAAAGCTTGTTCCCAATGTCGTCAGAGGAAACATTGCTGAAGGTGGAGGAGCACCTTACACTCCAAGCTTACTCTGACGCTATGGTAAGTTTGCCTTTCTTTCCATATATATGTACATATATATAAATATTTATAGATAAATATACATTTATAGACGGCCATTATTCTAAATATAAAATTTACCAAGGACTCGATAGAGAAGGTGATGCAGTCCTTATTTAGTGACGAGTTGGTGTGGCTGTACAACTACGAAGGAAAAACTGGAAAAAAGGCCCTAAACAAATTAAGAATAGTGGATATCATTCTCGGTAATATTAATCTATTTTTATTCTTTCCTTTTTAATTTTTCGTTTTTAATTTTTCGTTTTTATTTTTCCTTTTTATTTTTACTTTTCCCTTTTTTATTTTTTCGTTTTTAATTTTTCCTTTTTAATTATAAATATTTTACATATAGCTGCATTTGTAAATGTGCAAGATAAAAAAATTTTAGCTGTAAGACGTTTTGTCAGTTTAAGCCATAATAGATATAAGCATGTAAAACGTAATATGAGGAACTAGATCCTTTTAAATTTAATTTTAAGTTTTTTTTTTATTATTATATTTATAGATTAGTACGTAATATTTATGAATAAAATAAGAAATAATTAATGTTTTTCTTTTTTTTCAGTTTTTATTTTTATTTTCAGTAATATGTCTTTTATAATATTTTTCCACTCTTTTATTTTCAGGTTTTAATAACCTTTATTTTATTTTCAGTAATTTGTCTTTTATAATATTTTTCCACTCTCAGGTATTTGTCTTTTATAATATTTTTCCACTCTTTTATTTTCAGATATTTGTCTTTTATAATATTTTTCCACTCTTTTATTTTCAGGTTTTAATAACCTTTATTTTATTTTCAGTAATTTGTCTTTTATAATATTTTTCCACTCTTTTATTTTCAGGTATTTGTCTTTTATAATCTTTTTTCACTTTATTTTCAGCTAATAATAATTCTTTTCTGTAATTAATCTTTTTTCAGATGAAATTCTTTTTTTAAATTAAATATATTTTTGTTCATGAAATGTTAGCGTTAAAATAATTAATTACAATTTTATATAAATACTTATGTAAATATTGATGAAAAATAATAAATTTAATAATATAAAAATTAAAAATAAAAAGTTTTCTTTGAAATTTTAATAAATTTTGAAAGTAGGAATCAAAAAATGCAACCCTGTATCAGCTGATTAAAATACAACCCTGCATCAGCTGTTTAAAATGCAACCCTGCATCAGCCGTCGATTGGGGATATTAGAGCAGGACAGATATACTTCTTTTATATGACACTGCTGAATGAGCGCAACAAAGATGTATGATCACATGTATACGTACGTGAGTAGGTAAAATATCTGCCAGGCTTAAGAAACATTCTATATGTTTACCACCACGTTTACCACCATGTTACCCGCTAATTATCTGGTGTTTTACCCGCTCATGGTTGGCAGGGTTAGTTCCTTCGCCAGTTCGCTCGCTTAGTTTGGGATTAAAAATAGTCGTCAATGTGCGTTTTTGTAGCGATTTAGAAATATTCACAAAGAGCGGTACACACGCACAAACATATGCAGAAAAAAAAGAAACTTAAAATTCAAATTGAATTGAATAGGCACATACCCAGAATGCATTGCCATAATCAATGCGACGCTCTGCAGCATCAACAGTGCTCGTCGGACACAAAATCCTGCCACAATAGCGGTCTGTAAGTGGCGGATAATGCCGCGGTAGTAGTGGTAAATATTTCGCTACTTGTTGTTTTTGTTACTACTACTGGCTTTTCTGTTGTTGCTGCTGTAGTTACAGTTGTCCGTTTTGTTGCTGGCATTAAGCCGACATAGAAATGCGTTACTGAGCGCCGCTGCTGGAGCTTTGCATACCTAAAGGCACTTTAAAGGTAATGGATGCAATTTATTTAGCGCGAAAAATGCATATATAGGTATGTTTTAAAGAAATTGAAACAGTTTACTTTGTACAAGCTGTGGATTTATTTAATTTGAATTTTACTATTTTCTTTGTTTTGGCATTTGGCACGCGGAATAGTTGCACACAAATTCAATTACTTTTAAGTGTCGTTATTTAACGGTGTGGAAGGCAGAATTTTGATGCAGAGGAGTGCAGTGGTTTAGAGGTAGTGATTAATATGATTTAAAAAAAGTAGCCGAAAATTCAAAAGACAATAAAAGTACGAAATATCAGAATATTCTAAAAATGTTTGTAAATTGTAAAAATGCAAAAGTGTCAACGATTGTTTTTAACAAAAACGTCCGGAAACACGATGTGTACTTCGCCTGTAGACAATATTATGATATGAATTTTCGGTATTTTTTTAATGAAAAGGGGAGATTCCAGCTTTGACTATCTGCTACCATAAAGGCTCCTTAAGGCGTACGGCATTTAACTAAAGCGTTCACAATTAAAGCAATTTTTTTTTTATTTCATTTGACCCTATTCTTCTTTCATCAGTAAGTTCATATTCTTCTTCTTCTTAATTGGCGTAGAAACCGCTTAAGCGATTATAGCCGAGTTAAGAACAGCGCGCCAGTCGTTTCTTCTTTTCGCTACGTGGACCAAGCGAAGCCAGGTCCTTCTCCACTTGGTCCTTCCAACGGAGTGGAGGTCTTCCTCTTCCTCTGCTTCCCCCGGCGGGTACCTCGTCGAATACTTTCAGAGCTGGAGTGTTTTCGTCCATCCGGACAACGTGACCTAGCCAGCGTAGCCGCTGTCTTTTAATTCGCTGAACTATGTCGATGTCGTCGTATATCTCGTGCAGCTCATCGTTCCATCGAATGCGGTATTCGCCGTGGCTAACGCGCAAGGGACCATAAATCTTTCGCAGAACTTTTCTCTCGAAAACTCGCAACGTCGACTCATCCGTTGTTGACATCGTCCAAGACTCTGCACCATATAGCAGGACGAGAATTAAGAGTGACTTATAGAGTTTGGTTTTTGTTTTCCGAGAGAGGACTTTGCTTCTCAATTGCCTACTCAGTCCGAAGAAGCACCTGTTGGCAAGAGTTATCCTGCGTTGGATTTCTAGGCTGACATTGTTGGTGGTGTTTACGCTGGTTCCAAGATAGACGAAATTATCTACGACTTCAAAGTTATGACTGTCAACAGTGACGTGAGTGCCAAGTCGCGAGTGCGACGACTGTTTGTTTGATGACAGGAGATATTTCGTCTTGCCCTCGTTCACTGCCAGACCCATTTTCTGTGCTTCCTTGTCCAGCCTGGAGAAAGCAGAACTAACGGCGCGGGTGTTGAGGCCGATGATATCAATATCATCGGCATACGCCAGCAGCTGTACACTCTTATAGAAGATGGTACCTTCTCTATTTAGTTCTGGGGCTCGAACTATTTTCTCCAAAAGCAGGTTGAAAAAGTCGCACGATAGGGAATCGCCTTGTCTGAAACCTCGTTTGGTATCGAACGGCTCGGAGAGGTCCTTCCCGATCCTGACGGAGCTTTTGGTGTTACTCAACGTCAGTTTACACAGCCGTATAAGTTTTGCGGGGATACCAAATTCAGACATCGCGGCATAAAGGCAGCTCCTTTTCGTGCTGTCGAAAACAGCTTTGAAATCGACGAAGAGGTGGTGTGTGTCGATTCTACTTTCACAGGTCTTTTCCAAGATTTGGCGCATGGTGAATATCTGGTCGGTTGTTGATTTGCCAGGTCTAAAGCCACACTGATAAGGTCCAATCAGTTTGTTGACGGTGGGCTTTAATCTTTCACACAATACGCTCGATAGAACCTTATATGCGATGTTGAGGAGGCTAATCCCACGGTAGTTGGCGCAGATTGTGGGGTCTCCTTTTTTTATGGATTGGGCATAGCACACTTAAATTCCAATCGTTGGGCATGCTTTCGTCCGACCATATTTTACAAAGAAGCTGATGCATGCTCCCTACTAGTTCTTCGCCGCCGTGTTTGAATAGCTCGGCCGGTAGTCCGTCGGCCCTGCCGCTTTGTTGTTCTTCAGGCGGGCAATTGCTATTCGAACTTCTTCATGGTCGGGTAATGGAATGTCTGCTCCATCGTCATCGATTGGGGAATCGGGTTCTCCTTCTCCTGGTGTTGTGCGTTCACTGCCATTCAGCAGGCTGGAGAAGTGTTCCCTCCATAATTTAAGTATGCTCTGGGCATCAGTGACTAGATCACCTTTGGGGGTTCTACAAGAGTACGCTCCGGTCTTGAAACCTTCCGTAAGTCGCCGCATTTTTTCGTAGAATTTTCGAGCATTAACCCTGTCGGCCAGCTTATCAAGCTCTTCGTACTCACGCATTTCAGCCTCTTTCTTCTTCTGTCTACAAATGCGTCTCGCTTCCCTCTTCAACTCTCGGTATCTATCCCATCCCGCACGTGTAGTGGTCGATCGTAACGTTGGGAGGTAGGCAGCCTGTTTTATATATTATATTCATGAAATGTAAAATAATATAAGTCTTTTAGGCTTTTAAGGTAAATTCATCTTCTATAACATAAGAAACAGAACAGAGGCAAGGTAAATCGTAAGAAGAGAATAAAACTATCACTCGCTTCCAATTCGGTCCAATTTGAAAGTCACGCAGTAAATTTATTAATTTGTATACAAAATTGTAGGCTTGAAAAATAGCAGCTTACTTTTAATGCGGCTGGTTTTAGTGTGCCACTACATTAATGAAAGGAATTCATTGAACGCATTTAGTTGAAGCTTTTTGAGCCATCTTAAAAATATATATATAATTATGTTTAAGTTAAAGATAAAAATAGTAATCAGCTCGACCTTATTCAGATTGTTGGAAGGCGTTTTCAGCCCAGTCGGTCACCAAGTTGAGAGCTTAACGAGCGTATTCAGGAAATTTTCATCTACCTTAACAACTTCTTCGTCGGCAACCACCGTCCTACAAATTTCACCCACAGTCAATACAATACCACAATCCTTTCAAAGCCAATGATCGTTGTCTAGCAATCTTTTCAACACACTTAATCGATGACAATTTTCAATAACAAAACAAATACGTTTTTGTTTTGTTTTTAAATTTAAAGAGAATAACAATAAAAGGAGGTCTCTTTCGGAGCTGCACATTTATGCAATTTGTGCAACAATCAGCGAAGCAAGAAGAACAATTATAGAACATAAATTTTAAATTTATTGTAATTTCTTTTGCGCTCTTCACTTTTAGGCGCACTCACACGCATGCACCGAATCATAGTTAGGACTTTAGATGGTAAAAGTGACGTACAATAGGACACAACGAGCTCAATGGCTCGCCATGTCTGTTTCTGCGCGGTGCGAGTTAGATGGAAATGACTGAAGTATTAAAAGTACTTTACTACTTTTGTGCAAGAAATCTGAATCTTGACAAATTTTACCACGCGGTTTCCATCCTCGACACGCGACATGCGACAGAAGTGGAAGGCATTATCGTTGATCCTCCAACATCAGCACCTTTCACTGCACTCAAATACCACAAAATCTAATTTTGGTAGAACCGAGGTAAAATTCTTGGGCCACACCGTCAACAAAAATGGCATAACGCCATTAAAAGATAAGGTTAACGCTATCCTAAGTATTGAATTCCCTACTACTATCAAAAGTTTAACAAAATTTCTTGGTACATATGGTACATCCAAATACAAACAATAAATGAGCAATTTTTACAGACGCTTCCGAACAAGGCAATGGCGCTGTTCTACAGCAATAAGGCAACAATTAGCATTCTTAAGTAAAAAGCTTTCGCCATCAATACAGAAATTATCTACATATGATCGTGAACTACATGCAATATTCGAAGTCGTAAAATATTTTCGACACATCTTCGAAGGCCGTCACGTGATCGTCCTCACAGACCATAAGCCGCTACAGCACGGTTTTCACCAACGCACAAAACGATCTAGGACGATGGCAGTTCCGTCGTTTGGATTTCATTGGTCAATTTACTTCGGATATCAGACACATTTCAGGACATAAGAACATCGTCGCAGATACGCTCTCCCGCGTGATTTCTGAATCAGTCACAACACAAAGTTTAGCAAAACCACAGCAAAACGACACAGAATTGCAGCAATTACTCAGTAATTCGTGAACATCACTATCACTGCAAAGAATATAGGCAGATGCCAACGAACCAGCTCTGTATTGTGATATAACTACTGGATCTATTCGACCATACGTTCCAGTTTCAGTCAGAAAACGGATATTCGATTCCTTACCTTCCCTGGCACACCCCGGAATTAAAGCATCACAAAAGCTAGTGAATAAACGATTTGTGTGGCCGTCGATAAACAAGGGCTGTCTTCCATGGGTAAACGCTTGCATCGACTGTCAACGGAACAAAATTCAACGAAACGTATCAACACATATCGGTACTTTTCAAGCATCCTCATAACGATTTGAACACATACATATAGACCTGGTTTCTCTACCAACTTCTAAAGGCTTTAATCAATGCTTAACTATAATCGATCGTTTTACGCGTTTTATGGAAGCAATACCTTTGGAAAACGGCACAGCAGACACTGTAGCACGAGCACTACTCGCCCACTGGATCGCTCGGTACTGTGTACCAAAACGAATAACATCCGATCAAGGACGACAATTTGAGTCAAAACTTTTTAACTCACTGTCACAGATCCTTGGCATCAAACATTTAAGGACTTCTCCATATCATCCGCAATCAAACGACTTAGTCGAACGTTTTCAACGTCAACTCAAATCTGCTCTCCTTTGCCACCGAGAAACTTGGTTAGACGCTCTACCGGTTGTACTACTTTGTCTTCGAACAGCATGGAAAGAAGACATGGGCACAACACCAGCCGAACTCGTTTATGGAAAATCAATCATGCCTGAAGAATTCATCGCTTCTTCAAACCATTAAACAACCACTGCCGAGCTATTACAGAACTTAAACCAACATTTCAAAAATCTAGCACCAGCAGACACATCAAGACACGAAAAGAGATCAATTTTTTATTTTAAAGACCTAAACACCTGTTCTCATGTTTTGGTACGAAATGATAATATAGAAATTTCATTATCATCGCCCTACGAAGGACCGTTCAAAGTTATCGCTCGTCACGACAAATATTTCGTCATAAGTCTACCGAGGCAACCAAACCTCCATTTCAGTGGATAGACTTAAACCAGTATACGCAGCCGACAGCGACGTAAACGAACTAGAATTCTTCACAGCAGCCGAAGAAACTCATCGTACTTCTTTTGGAGTTAAGTTTAGTAATAAGAACGCCTATATTCCAAATTAATGTATACAAATTAAAAGTATTCTTAAAAACTTAAATTTTTTAAAGAAGGGGAGTATTGTAGCGTTTAGCATCTCTCCAAATTGTAATAGATCCACTTATTAACTATTTCTAATATTGTAGCTACTTTCATTTGATAATACTGTATTCAGCAAACCAAAATATATAATCCCGTTACGTATACAATATTAATCACCTCATATTACATTCTCTAATTCGTCCTACTCCTTTTGATCATCGGACGAGACCACACGTGTTCTATCGCATGCAACATAAAACATTTATATTCATATTCATAATATATTTGTAAGTCGGATTTAATTGTAAGTAAATAAAGTAATAATTAAGAAGCTGATTTAATAGTGTTTAACCTATTAACACCTTAACCGCCACATATACATATTTTATTCAAAATAGTCTCGCTCTGCTGTAACACAGCTTTTTTCAAGGTCCAAAAGCATGTCCGACGAGTACTTTAGAACGTTTGCCAATATGTCGGTGCAAGCCTTTTGAATGGCCTCTACGTCTGCATAACGCTTTCCTTTCATAGACTAATGCATTTTTCCGAAAATTAAGAAGTCGCAAGGTGCCACATCAAGTGAATACGGGGAGTGGTTAATAATTAAATTGTGATTTTTTGTCAAATAATCGGTCGCAAGCGTTGTTCGTTCTGAGCAATTTTTGGTCGTCAGTCAATTTGTACGGAACAAACCATGCACACACCTTTCGTTAGCCCAAATGTTCGGTCAAAATAAGATAAATCGATGTTTTGGAGATGTTCAATTCCATTTCCATGAATTTCAATGATGACTTCGGTTGATTGTTGATGAATTCACGCACAGTTTCGATGGAATTTCCGGTGATCACGGATTATGATTGGTCCACATGTTGATAGTCATTTATGTTCTCACGACCACTTTGAAAACGTTAAAAAGTCCTATATACTTTGGAACACTCCTCACTAAAGATTTCAAAATTTCAGTTGACTTTGTACCACATATGTCGGAAAATACGGGAGTTAGCTTAATGAAATTGAAAGGGCGTATATTTGTAATATCAGATCAAATGGATAAAATTGGGCAAAAACTTTTCTTCCTAATTGGCGTTGGTTATAGCCGAGTTAACAACAGCGCGTCAGTCGTTTCTTCTTTTCGCTACGTGGCGTTAAATGGATATTCCAATCGAAGCCAGGCTCTTCCCCACTTGGTCCTTCCAACGGAGTGGAGGTCTTCCTCTTCCTCTGCTTCCCCCCTCGGGTACTGCGTCGAATACTTTCAGAGCTGGAGTGATTTCGTCTATCCGGACAACATGACCTAGCCAGCGTAGCCGCTGTCTTTTAATTCGCTGAACTATGTCAATGTCGCCGTATATCTCGTACAGCTCATCGTTCCATCGAATGCGATATTCGCCGTGGCCAATGCGCAAAGGACCATACATTTTTCGCAGAACTTTTCTCTCGAAAACTCTCAACGTCGACTCATCAGTTGATGTCATCGTCCAAGCCTCTGCACCATACAGCAGGACGATAACTATGAGCGACTTATAGAGTTTGGTTTTTGTTCGTCGAGCGAGGACTTGTTTTTAATTGCCTGCTCAGTCCGAAGTAGCACCTGTTGGCAAGAGTTATCGACCATATTTTACAAAGAAGCTGATGCATGCTCCTTATCAGTTCTTCGCCACCGCTTTGTTGTTCTTCAGGCGGGTAATTGCTATTCGAACTTCTTTATGGTCGGGCAATGGAACGTCTGCTCCATCGTAATCGATTGGGGAATCGGGATCGCCATTTCCTGGCGTTGTGCCTTCACTGCCATTCAGCAGGCTGGAGAAGTGTTCCCTCCATAATTTAAGTAAGCTCTGGGCATCGGTCACTAGATCACCTTGGGGGGTTCTACAAGAGTATGCTCCGGTCTTTAAACCTTGTGTAAGCCGCCGCATTTTTTCGTAAAATTTTCGAGCATTACCCCTGTCGGCCAGCCTATCAAGCTCTTCATACTTACGCATTTCGGCCTTTTTCGTTTTCTGTCTGCAAATGCGTCTCGCTTCCCTCTTCAACTCTCGGTATCTATCCCATCCCGCGCGTGTTGTGGTCAATCGTAACGTAGCTTGATGTATTTTCTTGTGCTGGAATCTAGTACCACAGATAACCATATTTCGGGTCCCAGTGAAGTCGATTAGCCTCAACCCATTTGGGAATGTTCCGTCGTGGAGGCTGAGTTTACCGACCGTAGTGCCAAATATACCTTCTTTTGCCACCCTGGCATTAAAGTCGCCAAGCACGATTTTGACACCGTGGCGGGGGCAGCTCTCATAGGCGCGCTCCAAGCGCTCATAAAGGACATCTTTGGTCACATCGTCCTTCTCTTCCGCCGTGGCGTGGGCGCAAATCAGCGATATATTGAAGAACCTCGCTTTGATGCAGATTGTGGCTAGATGTTCATTCATCGGAGTGAGTGAGTGTATTCGGCAACGGAGTCCCTCTCCCACCCCGAATCCAACACCAAACTTGCGCTCCTTTATTTGGCCACTATAGTAAATGCCACAAAGACCTACTCGTCTCTGTCTTTGCCCCGTCCATGGCATTTCTTGGACGGCGGTGATGTCAGCCTTTATTTTCACGTGGACATCAACCAGCTGGACAGCGGCACCTTCCCAATTAAGGGACCGGACATTCCAGGTGCATGCCCTAATATCGTAGTCCTTATTTCGTTTGCCAAGGTCGTCATCAAAAGTGGGGTTTCTCTTCCGAGGCTGTTGGTAATTTTTCATTGGTATGATTTTTACGTGGCGGGTCCCAGACCCAGCGAATAATCCTGCGGAGTGGATGTTTCGCCTTCTCATTTTAGCTCGCCTTCAAACGGGTGTTCTTAGGCTACCCAGAGGATACTTGGTCAAAGACCGGAAGTCGTGAGCTGCTTGAGTCATATGTATAAGAATATTTTCTGGCCACTCCCAAGTGAATGGCGATCAGAGAACTTTCTTCACTGGCGTGAACTTCTATACATGACTCCATCCTCCAAAAAAAACTTGATTTAGTCAAATATAACTGATATTCAGATGTTTTTAAATATCCGGCTGACTTTTCTTTATATATTATATGAATGCATATGTTTATGCATATGTTAAATTTAGTATTTCCCACACACGAGAAAGACGTCATAAAAAGGATGTGAGATCTCAATTTCATTCTGGATCAATGATAATCATTAATGATATTTTTGAATTTCATAAAGAAGTCTTACAGATTGATCATATATAAGACATAACGTGAAAGCGGATGTTAGAAAATCTTTATATTTAACATATGGACACTAGGAGAAGAATTATGCTATTTTCATCCATTTTAAGTAAGAGGATTCCGGCTGTCAACACTAGAACTCACAGATTAAGCAATATGTAGGGTGAAGCTCAGTCAAATGTTGCAGGATCCATATATTTGGAGTCTGTGTCTTTCAAAAGTTTCAGTAATCGATAATTCCGGTTCCATCCTCAAAGTTTAAATTATGAGATTGATCATGCAGATATTAAACACTTTTGCAATTATTTGAACGTAATTATGTTATACAATTAAAATTGGGAACTTAAAGACATATCTCCAATCCTTTTGGCTTTCCTGCAACTTCTTCAAAATACTTATAAATTATTCAATATCCCTAAACTTGCTTTTCGTATTATATACATATATACACGTACGTAAATATATATGCATGTAGGCGTTTTTATGTGCCTGTAATTTTCGCAATTTGTTACAGTACATAGTTTACACCACCCACCCGAACCGCGCTGAGCGTATTCCACCTGCTGACTGACTGCCTGCTCTAACCCCGGCGATAGTAACACTGTCACAATACAAAGTAACTTTAACCCTCTAACCGGCCAATTTTTTTTCGATTAAAAAAAATTGTTTTTTTATAGTTTTTGGCTAAATAAAACGTACGTTAATGTTAAAAGGTAAAAAAAAATCTAAATTTACCTTCCAGGTGAGAAAATATGTTGACCGCCAAAAGGCGGACCTGCCTGGTAACGTAATAAAAAACTTTTATTAGAGGATGATTTTACTTGAAATTTTATTCAGTTCTTTTTATTGTTTTTATGATAAATTTGAAAACATTTGTTATTGTTTGAGAGGCACAGATTTAATTTACACTTAGTACAATACATTTGTGTTTCGGAGTTACATCCCGGAAGTTTGCATACTTTTTTGCCACTGCGGCTCAAAACGTCAGGCATATGTCCAACTCCATCAAAACGAATGTGATCGGGTGGATCATACGATTTTTTCAATTTTTGTATTTGTGGACTTTGGCTCTGAGGTCTACCTACAGCTCTTTTGGCGTTAGTCTCCTCATAACGACAAAGTACATCAGCCACTTCAATACGAAAATTTGGTAATTTTTTATGATAAATATCTTTACAGTTAAATCCTTGAATACGCTGAAAAAGGAAGTATGAATTTACTATCGACATATCAATTAAGTGATAAAATAAACGCAAAGTCCATTTTTTGGTCTTAACTCTGATGTGATAGCGACCAAGTAAACTGTCCATCAAATCAACACCACCCATATGGCGGTTATATTCTTTAATTATATTAGGACAGTCTACATCGACGTAGGACTTATTTTTCTGATCATAACGGCATATTTTTAAGGGTTGTGAATTGCTGTTTAGTGTTTTAAATGGCTTAATTCCAGCATACGTGGATACCAGTCGTACATATTTTGTATCCTTCCATTGAACACAAGGTATTGAATACGCTGAAAAAGGAGGTATGAATTTACTATCGACATATCAATTAAGTGATAAAATAAACGCAAAGTCCATTTTTTGGTCTTAACTCTGATGTGATAGCGACCAAGTAAACTGTCCATCAAATCAACACCACCCATATGGCGGTTATATTCTTTAATTATATTAGGACAGTCTACATCGACGTAGGACTTATTTTTCCGATCATAACGGCATATTTTTAAGGGTTGTGAATTGCTGTTTAGTGTTTTAAATGGCTTAATTCCAGCATACGTGGATACCAGTCGTACATATTTTGTATCCTTCCATTGAACACAAGATATGTCTACTCCAAAGGCACGGCCAACAAACTCCTCTGAGTATCCACGTTCTTTATCTTTTAATTCCACTTCCTTTGTCAGCTTGCAGTTGGGTATTCTGTTAGATCGGACGGTTCCTAATGCATAAATTCCTCTGCTTCGTAAATAAACAAGAAGTGGCAGAGAGGTATAAAAATTATCAAAGTACAATATGTGGTTTTTGAAATCTGGAATTGTACTTGACAACCTTATGACTACATTGGCTGTTGATCCTAAATCAGGAGTATTGGGTATTACTTTATTATCGCCAGCTCCTTTGTATACTTCAAATCTGTACGAAAAGCCATTCGAGTCACAAAGAACAAAAAGTTTCATGCCATATTTATGGGGCTTTGCGGGCATATATTGTCGAAATTTTGTCAACATTTTTGTTGAACACATTTGTTCATCAATGCACAACCGAGCTGTTTTTGGCACAGAATCAAATTGCATATTGAGTCTATCAATAAGTGGACGAATTTTATACAGTTCATCAAATCCTGCTTCCTGTGTTTTTTTCCTTTTTTTGGTATCATTGAAGTGAAGATATTTTCTGATTGAAGAGAACTGTTTGGAAGTCATTGCGTTTCTAACTGGCTCGAAAGAATGTTTGGACCAGTAACTCTCGACACTGAGATATCGGTGCACAGACACATAAATCAAAATTCCGATATATTTTTTTAAATCACACGATGTCAAAGTAAAGTTTGTAGAAACATCTTGCTGTTTTGCATACAAATTGCTCTGATACACAATTTCATTTTGCAAGTCATCGTTGAAAAAATAATTAAAGCAACGGAATGGTGTGGTTAATTCTTTGAATTGTTGCAAAACTAAACTAAAACTAGAAAGAAATTTTTTTTTCCATAAAATTTTTTTGAACTCTGGATTTTGAAGGGAAATATCTTTTATATTTCCGCTAAACCCCCCCGCATTGGATACTACTGGACTTTCACCAACTTCAGTTTCTGGTAGAGGCGATCGTGCCCTTTTTGGTTTTGTTTTCCCAGGTTTTGATGGTAAAGACTCGTCAGACTGCTCCACATCGTTATGCACTTCTGCCAGATGTTCTTCTGAGTTTCTAAAGATATTTTCAAAATCGTTGTTTTCTGCATTATCCCACTCTTCTTCAAATGTTGCAATGTTTACGTTTGGTAATTGAAAGTCTGGGTCTTCCAAATCATCATTATCGTCGTCGAAATCGTCTTCTGAATCTGCGCCATCCACCGATTCAGCCATGAGTTCTTCAATTTCCTCATCCATTAATTTTGAGAAATTAAAATTTTTTCTTTGTGAAAACTTTTTCAAACTGCTAATTGTTTCTCAGAATGTTTAAAATCCAAAAATGTTTAAAGAAAAATGAAAGGCAGATCTGCCTTTAGACGGTGTTCAATTTTCACCGGCTACAAACAAAGTTTTGCTAAAAACTTAACAGCAAAGCACAAAACATAAAAGAATATATATTTACCTATATGAGAAAATTTTTGTTCACGCAAATCATGAATTTTAACGATTTTATACTATTTTAAGAACTCCACTTGATGCACAAATAATTATTTTACACACTTTGTCAAAAAATTGACTTTAGCACTCAACGATTTGCAATCAAATGATGAATGCTTACTGTAATTTGTTTCAGTAAGAGAATTGTGTTGTTGTCAGCTGATATTTACCGTTAGAACAGAGATTTGAAATATAAGAGCTGCATAGCAACATATTAATTATACACCGTCTAAAGGCAGGCTCGCCGGTTAAAGGGTTAATAAATTAAACAAATTTATTACCACGCTGCCACTGTTGCCATCAGCAATGCCACCGACGCTCAACCACGACGTGCGCTGAAGAGCACCTAATTCTACAAGGCACAATGCCGCTTACAGGCTGCTACTGTTACCAAATCGGCCTTCGGTTATCTACATACGTATGCACGTATCTATTCTTATTTCTTCGTCTCACATCAGTCGCCTGTCTGCTCGCCGTTTCTTCCCTCCGGCACTTTGTTGTTGTCCGACTGGTATTTCTGATTTTGTTTTGTCGCATTTCTTTTGACTTTCTTCGCCTTCGCCCTCCTATCGACACACATTCGCCAGCGGGGTAGTTGACGCTGACAGTGTCGGGAATGGTAGTGCTGTTGTTACGTATATTGCTATTATTATTCAGTTTAAGCTGTCAGCATTCTTTATTTACCATTACGCTTCTATGGAACGGCAGATTCTAGCATGTTGGTAACACTTCTTTTGTCTTGTTGTTGCTGCAGCTGGCGGCTTTGGCCTACACACTCCCAAGTTCACACTTACACATGCATAGCAGCTAAATGCTTGTTGTGGTGGCTTGGGCATGATATGCTTTAAATTATTTCGCTTGACAGTGGTACTCCATCTTCAGCAGCTGACTAACCGACTCGTCATCCAATGTTCCTCTTGTGGCTGTGCTTCTACACTGTGTACGGCTAGTCTTTGCCTTCGCTTGCTGTTGGACTCCTCAAATTTGTTGTCCTCCATTATATTTCTAGCTTTCTGCATTTATTTTGTGTTATCATTAATACTACTCAAACTTGTTGTTATTTTGTCGTATACATGGTCGTTGTTGTTAACGTTATTATTCGAACTTGCAGTTGTTGTATTTTTTTACTTTATGCCCATTTTGTTGTGTCTTTTTGAGTGTGTGTCTGTGTGGTTTTGCCTTCTATTGGCTTCTCATCACAGTATTATAAGTATAAGTTTAATAGCATCATTGCTGGCATACTTTATTTAGCCTCTATCCAATGTTTGCCAATGTTTTTTCCAATACTCAAAATAGTTGTTAAAGTCAATTTCCGAAATAGCTTTCAGTGCGCGTAGCGATTCACGTTTGATGGCTTCAATTGACTCAAAACAGTTTCCTTGGAGCGGTCGTTTAAGTTTTCTGAATAGCCAGAAGTCGCACCGAGCTATATCAGGCGAATGGTGGTGGTTCCGGCACAATATTGGTTGCATATTTGGCTAAAAACATACAAAGTATCAATGCAGTATGTGACGGTGCGTTATCGTGGTGCAAACGCCAGGAGTTGTCGGCCCTTGTTCCGTCCTGTTTTTACGAAGAGCTTCCCGCAAACGATGCATAAAACTTGAATAGTATAACTTGTTTGTTACAGTTTGGGCAGTGGGAAGGAATTCGGAGTGCCCCACTCCTCGATATTTAAAGAAAACTGTCACCATAGCCTTGATTTTTGACCTGCTTTGACGTGTTTTCTCGGCTTCGGTAAGCATAGATCCAGGACACATCGCCAGTAATATTTACTTTCATGGCAAATTAGATAGTATTGTTTCAGGGGCGTTAACGCGAGGCTCTTTTTTGAGTCATTTTGAAACCAATGGTGCTTTCACTTTTCTTAGGCAAAATCATTTTTCAAAAATGTTTTAACTGATCCTTCCGACAATCCAACGATGCCTTGAACAGAAAACCAACATACTTGTTCAATTGTATTATAGTCCACTAGCAGTAAAGTGAACATCGTCTAATGCGAACAACGCTTAATGTCAACGGCTTGGTAAATAAATCGAGATAAGTTCAAAAAACCTTAACCTTTGCAATTCAAAAAATGCAGACATAATAGAGAACTTTCAAAAAAGAACGAGTGTAACTAGCGCATCTATTAAATATCAGAAATACGAGAGAAACCGTTTAAAATATGTATGAAAATAATAGTACATGCTGTGGACCGCGAACAAGCCAAATTTACAAATATAACAGGGAATATTAAGCTTGCCACGAAGTTTGTGGTAACTAAGTGATACATCGGAGACCCAAAAAGAATATAAATATATATTAGCGTTAAGAACTGTGTCGATTTAGCCATGCCCCTCTGTCTGTCTGCTTGTCTGTATATACGCGAATTAGTCCCTCAGTGTTTGCGATATCGCTTTACAATTTGCTCGCGTTTTCTCTCCAAAAACTGCTCAATTGCAAGATATCCGACAACTATAGCATATACTTATCAGCCATATAGACAGAACGAATAAAATTTTTTGTTTGTTTTATTTGAAATGATATCTTCACCAAATTTTGACATCGTTCATTATCTAAAGCAACGCTACGATATCCGAAGAAATTTTGATGATCGATATGCTATATCTCACAAACTGAACGTAAAACAAGAAAAAACGTTAACTTCGGTTGCACCGAAGTTAATATACCTTTCACAGGTGCATTTCTTTTAGTAACTATGTGTTCAGTTTGTATGGAAGCTATATGCTATAGTTATCCGATCTGAACAATTTTTTCGGAGATTACATTGTTGCCTTAGAAAATAATCTATACCAAATTTGGTGAAGATACATTGTCAAATGTGAAAGTTTTCCATACAAGAAATTGATTCCGATCGTTCAGTTTGTATGGTAGCTATATGAAAAAATCTTAAGCTTTTTTAAGATTGAAGAGGTCTAAACGTTGGACTCACTAGTATGCGCAACTAAAAGCAAATTGCCTGTGCTATCTCGGTTTTAAAAAATTCCGGTTAAAAAGGAAAAACGCCCGTTCGCGGGTATAGTCTTTAATACAATAGCATTCTTTATTTAAATAGTTTGTGAGAACTACATATCTATACAGAATTTAGCCCACACAACCCATAAAGGCACACCCTATTGTTCACAACACAACGGGAAAACCACGCCACTTCTAGAAACACAAGAAGATCGAGAAACCAGACATGCAGATGAAATGACAACAACAACGCATACGCAGCAGTAAAACCACGCCACGCAAGCAATACAACGGGATACCACGGAGACGGAGAAATCAGACGAGCAGACAAAACAACAACAAGCATGCGTACGCAGCGGTAAAACCATGTCACTGCCAGCAACATACGCCGTCCCAGCAACACACGCCATCCCAACGCAACATGTTGCAAATGTTTTAGCACGCAGCACAGGCTTGCTGGGGAGTTAGGTGATGGATGATCAGGGAGTCAGCACGGGACTGTGACAGTGTACGCCCGTTGGCATCAAACTACGCAGTGAGTTTATCCTCTGGCTAGTCTTGGTACCCTGACTTGTGAACGCCGTCTGTTAAGGGTGAGCTTGGTAGTGAGTTTATCCTCTGACAAACTCAACCATTAACATTACGCTCGCTAACGCAGTCTTGCGTGGTCCGGTATATTTACGTGGCAAAGTGGTTGAATAGGACATCACCAGCGTAGCAGAGGAGCGTCAACGTGTATACCAGGCCAGCGTTTTGAAGCCTACACGAGCGTCGGCAGAAGTAGCCGAGCGTAGTCGTCGTAGCACGCGAGCGTCAACGTGTATACCAGGACAGCGTCATTGAAGCCTATACGAGCGTCGGCAGAAGCAGCCGAGCGTAGTCGTCGTAGCACGCGAGAGTCAACGTATACGCCAGGACATCGTCATCGAAACATACAGGAGCGCAGGCAGAAGCAATCGAGCGCAGTCGTCGTTGCAGAAGAGCGGCAAAGTATATGCCAGGACACCGTCATTGAATTCTACACAAGCGCCGACAGAAATGACGCAGGATGTCGTCATTGCAGTCTACGCGAGCGCCGGCAGAAGCAGCCGAGCGTGATAGTCGTGGTACAGAGCAGCCAGTAGTCTAGCACCCAGGAGCGCAGCAGAGCGGGAAACGGTACTGCCCTAACGGACAACACAGAACCGTTACCCTGAAAGCACTTTCCTCGGGCGACTACATTACAATACGGGAGACAATTTTGTAACTTTAATTAAAATTATATTAAAAAGTAATAATAAACGATTCGTAGAAGAGCCCCAATGTTCACAAATTTTTTGTAACGAACCCTGGGCACGGCGAGTATACCTCAGCAAGTTATACTTGTAAGAAGCAGGGGCAGTAATAAGCTTCTTTACAATTCGCGCCTGAGCAGGGACCCTGCGGATCGTATAATATCAGGAAGACATTTAACAGGGAAACGGCAGATCTCATGTGGTTAGACGTGGGAGAAACGCCGGTATTGCCCTAACGGACCACACAGAACCGTTACCCTGACAGCGTCGTCACTCGGGCGACGACAGTACAACGCGTGCAACGCAGGTACAATCATCACGGTTGCAACCACCACCAATAAACAGGTTACTTCAACAGAACCACATGGTCACATTCGCACCCATCATCGACCAGGTAAGGAAGTGGTCCGTGAAATACGACGGTGGGCGAGACCCACTAGCGTTCGTTGAGAGATTAGAAGAGCTCTCCGAAGTGTACATGATAAATGTGGACATCCTTCCGAGAACCATGCCCGAATTATTGTGCGGTACCGCTCTTCAATAACGAACATTGGGAGAGTTGGGCAACCTTCAAAAAGGACTTTCTGCGTTTTTTCTTACCAGCACGTTACTTTGAACGCCTCGAAGATAACATACGGCAACGAAGACAACACGTGCGAGAAAAATATAAAGACTACGTTCTGGCTATGCAGAACTTAATGCGACACGCTGGGTATAATCCGGAGGAGCGACTGGAAAGGATTTTTCGGAATAGTCACACCGATTATCTGCTCTACATTCGGCGGCGAGATTTCGAGACGCTAGCCGAACTCATCACACTGGCAGAAGAGTACGAAGGGATATACGAAGGACAACGACGAGGAATAGAACCACCACGACGCGAGATGACGAGACACATCATAGGTGACCACGAGGTGAGAAATGTAAGCAGGCCGTTACCACATCCACCACAACATAACACTACGTTAGATGTGCATCACCAGCAACCATCTACGAGCAGAGCCTTCAGGCCGGGAAATATATGCTTGAGATGTGGCCAGGAAGGTCGCTATGCTAGGAGATGCCGTAAAATCCCAAGAAGTTATTTTGCAGGGAGTGTGGCCGAGCGGATATGCTAACCAAAGAATGTTGTCATGACAAGACGCGGCGGACCCACGGAACTCAGCGCCGAACCACCAATAATTATGCGGCCGGCTGTACGCCCTAATCATGCTTGGCGGAGAACCAGCGGAAGCCGTCATTGACACTGGCGCCTCAAAAAGTTTCATTTCACCACGAGTTGCAGAACGTATGGACACAACCGGGAATGGTAAGAAGGTGACCGTAGCTCTTGAAATACAAATGGCCGATGGCACCACGAGCAAGATCTTTGACGCCGTGGAGACCAACATTTAACTCGGACAGACATCGCTAAAAGCAGTGCTACACGTGATGCCCGGAGCGATTGATGACGTCATACTCGGATTGGATACACTGGGGAACCAAGTAGTATCCTGCGGAGGTCATCAGGTAGTGCTGAAAGCATCAGAGGGTCAGAAATCAACTGCCTCCCGCACCATGTCATCAGAAGCCGTAAGCAACGTGACCCTTACAACACCAGACACACGCCCGCTAAAACGCAGAAGGAAGAGGAAAAGAAGACGTAAGCTTAAGTGCAGGAGGGTCAATCGACTCGAGACTTCATCGACCGCCAACCAGCGAAACGAAGCAGCTCGCATACGTGACTTCCTGGACGAGGAACTTCGAAAATTCGAAAGCATGAGTGGAGTAACGACCGTGGCGGAGCATAAAATCACTATGACCGACGACCGGCCCATCAAGCAACGATATTTTCCAAGGAACCCAGCGATGCAGGCCATTATAAACGACGAGATCGACGAGCTGTTGTCGAAGGGATGTATCGAGCCGTCTCACAGCCCACACAGCGCGCCGATTGTATTGGCCAGGAAGAAGAACGGTAAGTGGCGTTTATGCGTGGATTATCGGCAACTCAACGCCCGATCTGTACCCGACGCATACCCCTTACCTAGGATACAACACATACTTGACAAGTTACGAAGAGCAAGGTACATTAGTAGTCTGGACCTCAAGAACGGCTACTGGCAGATACCTTTGGAGCGAGGCAGCCGCCCATATACAGCCTTCACCGTACCTGGGCGTGGCCTATTTCAATGGCGTGTCATGCCATTCGGCTTACACTCGGCACCAGCGACGTTCCAGAGAGTACTCGACCAGATCATAGGCCATGAGATGGAACCACACGCCTTCGCCTACCTTGACGATATAATCGTCATAGGCTCTACATTCCAGGAACACATAAGAAATTTACGAAAGGAACTGCAGAGACTACAGCAGAACAACTTTCGAATTAACCCTGAAAAGTGCGAATTTTTCAAGAAGGAACTCCGATATTTAGGTCATGTGATCAGTGACAAAGGCATCCACACCGATCCCGAGAAAGTTGCAGCAATCCAGGAACTGAAGCCCCCAACTAACGTGAAAGAAGTACGTCAATATCTTGGGATAGCCTCCTGGTATCGCCGTTTTGTACCCGACTTCGCGACCATGAGCCAGCCGCTCACAGCACTCTTGAAGAAAGGGAAACGAAAGTTAACGGAGGCTCCCGTTCTGGCATGTCCGGATTTTAGCCAGACATTCACGTTGCAGACGGACGCTAGCAACATCGGCCTTGGAGCTGTGCTGATACAGAATCTGGAAGGAGGCGAACGCGTAATAGCCTACACCAGCCGAAAATTAAACGAGGCGGAGAAAAACTATTCAGCTACCGAAAAGGAGTGCCTCGCCATAGTCTGGGGAATTCGGAAAATGAGACCCTACCGAGAGGGATATCGATTCAAAGTGATAACCGATCATATGTCACTGAAGTGGCTGAATTCCATAGAAAGCCCTTCCGGTCGTATAGCGCGATGGGCTTTAGAATTACAGCAGCATCGACATCGAGTGTCGTAAAGGGAATCTCAACCAACTAGTAGACGCACTGTCTCGACAGACGATGGCTCCACAATGCAAATGGTGGCGAAAGCGAGTAAAGGAAGTACACGCGAATCCAGAGAAGTACGCGGATTACATGGAAAAGGATGGCCAACTTTATCGCCACATTCCGTGTCGATCCCAGGATGAAGAGGCTGTACCCTGGAAGTTATGTGTGCCTAAACCCCTCCGCGTAAGGGTGGTACAGGAGAATCCCGATATACCTTGTGCCGGACACATGGGCATACGCCGGACACTAGCCCGAGTCGCCAACCGATATTACTGGCAAGGAATGTACCGCGATATTAGCCAGTACGTACGCTAGTGTGAGTCCTGCCAGAAATACAAGGAAGGACAGCAGGGAAGATGCTTTCACAGGTGGCACAAGAACCGTTTGCCACAGTTTGTACCGACTTCATAGAACCCTTACCGCGATCAAGCCATGGAACTACAGTGCTACTGGTGTTTTTCGACCGCTTCAGCAATTGGGTTTAATTAGTCCCCATGAGGCGCGCTACAGCTGAAGGACTTCGTCGCGCATTCAGAGAGAGAGTCCTCGCAAGATTTGTTGTTCCGAAGATCCTTATTTCGGACAATAGTGTTCAATATACTAGTACACTATGGCAACGTTATCTAAAGGAATTAGGGGTACGCCAGCAATTCAACTCACCTTATAACCCTCAAGAGAATCCCACGGAAAGAGCAAACCAGATATCGAACTCGTAGTAAATTCGAGCATCTCGGCCTCCACAGGGTATAGCCCGGCATTTTTCGTACAAGGACGACTGCCAAAGGGCCTCTTCAACGAAGGTAATATCGGCACAGGTATGATGACGACGACGGCTGAAGAAAAGTACAACAGGATGCAAGAAGCCTTCAGAATGGTTCGACAAAACATGGAGAGAGCATCCACTGATCACACCCGTCATTATAATCTGAGGAGTAGAAAATGGACCCCCGCAATCGGAGAGCTAGTTCTTGCGAAGAAACATAATCTTCCTAAAGCCGCGGACGGTTTCGCCGCAAAGTTAGGCCCGAAGTACGACGGTCCTTATAAAATCCTTAGATACATTTCACCAGTTATCGTACATGTTCGAAACATCGACAGTGACAAGGAGAAAACAGTGATCATCAGCGAATTGAAGTTGTACAATACTTCCGCAGCAGTGTAAAATAAATATAAAAACAAGGTTAAACATTTTTAAATGGAAATAAAAATATACATATGTAAATACTTTTTACTTAAACGAGCATATCTACTGACCAAACGAGTAGATCACATTTATTCGACCGTGAGCCGTCAGCGAGGTAAGACATCCGGAGAAGTTTTATACAAGGTATACAAAATGAATGGCAAAGATAAGTGGAAACAGAGTGTAAAGCGATTCCGTTAACTGATGGAGGAGGAGCAAAGAAAGCTCCCCAGGATACGGGCACTGGAGGCAGCGGGCACTTCAGGCACTAGAAGTGCCAGATCGGCACGCGGAGACGCCTTGCAGGCAGCGACGACACATATGGCGCGACGCACAGGGGTAACAACAGCTAGCCACGGAGGCGCCATGTATCTTCGGCCGGGTCAGTAGCAGCGAAGTGTCTACTTCTGACGACGCCACCGTCCCATGGAGATCCCCGGTGATCGAACTTTCCTCCGAACATGAAGATACGCTACCGGAGAACGAGAAGGCGGAACTTACCTTCCCAGCGAAGCCAAATGAAGTCTGCCTATACCAAGCAGACTTATAATCCCTGGAGGATGGATCTTGGCTCACAGACACAGTCATCGATGCTTATGCGAAGCACCTGGAAGCTGAACTTGGCCCGAAAGGTACAATACTCAGCCCATTCGTTGTCTGGCAGCTGATCCAGCCAGGAAGACGTGATGAAAATTTGCGCCGCATTCACCCCTGGATCCGCATCATGCATATGTTTGGACAGAGGGTAGTCCTAGCGCCACATAACACCGCGCATCACTGGTACCTCCTCGCCCTACCCAACCGCGAGCTCACGCACCACGTCACGGACACAGTCTGCTTTCATTCCCACCAGATATGGGCAGCAGATTCCTGGGTGAGGGGTAAGGTCACCCACGCAACCACGACCGCGCGAATTCCTCCAGTGGGAGTATAAGGAGAGAGGCGGAGAAAGAGATTTCGAGTATCGGGAACTGCTGCTACCCCAGCAGGAATACACAAACGTCGGATGAGGCGAAGGGGCGCTCGGATGCATCTCACGGCGAAGCTGGCGGCTGAAAAGCGAGCCCAGATATTGGCCACCTTCAAACGCCACCATACCACCCCCAACGCTGTAATACCAGCACCACCATTCGAGGAAGTAGCGCTGCCACCTGAAGGTATAAAAATTTCCACCGCCGACGCAAACGGAACAGCACTAGAGGCTTCCCGGAAATCGCGGATAGAATCCGCAGAAGCCTCAAAGACCTCTCAGACGGCATGGGGAAGCACCGTCTAAAATTCAACACGGATAAGTACAAAGTGGTCATGTACCGGTGGGGAGTACACATCAAAACGAAGGCCACATCAACAACCACGACAATTTCGGAACCCTAAGGGGAAAATTTTTTTTTCGTTGCATTACTTTTACACTTTTTATACTCTCGCAACAATGTTGCTAAGGAGAGTATTATAGTTTTGTTCACATAACGGTTGTTTGTAAGTCCTAAAACGAAAAGTGTCAGATATAGGGTCATATATACCAAAGTGATCAGGGTGATTAGTAGATTCGAAACTGATGTTCGTCTGCCTGTCTGTCCGTCCGTCTGTCCGTCCGTCCGTGCAAGCTGTAACTTGAGTAAAAATTGAGATATCATAATGAAACTTGGTACACGTATTTCTTGGCTCCATAAGAAGGTTAAGTTCGAAGATGGGCAAAATCGGCCCACTGCCACGCATAAAGTGTCATAACTAAGCCATAAATAAATATATTAAAGTAAAATTTGGCACAAAGGATCGCATTAGGGAGGGGCATATCTAGACGAATTTTTTTTGGAAAAGTGGGCGTGACCCCGCCCTCTACAAAGTTTTTTGTACATATCTCGGAAACTACTATAGCTATGTCAACCAAACTAGATAAAGTCGTTTCCTTCAGGCATTCCACATACAGTTCAAATGAAAGAAATCGGATAATAACCACGCCCACCTCCCATACAAAGGTTATGTTGAAAATCACTAAAAGTGCATTAACCGACTAACAAAAAACGTCAGAAACATTAAATTTTACGGAAGAAATTGCAGAAGGAAGCTGCACCCAGGCTTTTTTTTTAAATTGAAAATGGGCGTGGGTCGCCCACTTATGGACCAAACACCATATCTCAGGAACTACCAAACCTATTTCAATGAAATTCAGTATATAATATTTTCTCAACACCCTGATGACATGTACGAAATATGGGTGAAATCGGTTCACAACCACGGCTTCTTCCAATATAACGCTATTTTGAATTCCATCTGATGCAGCGCCTCGCCCATTTTCAATTTTTAAAAAAAGCCTTGGTGCAGCTTCCTTCTGCCACTTCTTCCGTAAAATTTAGTGTTTCTGACGTTTTTTGTTAGTCGGTTAACGCACTTTTAGTGATTTTCAACATAACCTTTGTATGGGAGGTGGGCGTGGTTATTATCCGATTTCTTCCATTTTTGAACTGTATATGGAAATGCCTGAAGAAAACGAATTTGTAGACTTTGGTTGACATAGCTATAGTAGTTTCCGAGATATGTACAAAAAACTTAGTAGGGGGCGGGGCCACGCCCACTTTTCCAAAAAATTTACGTCCAAATATGCCCCTCCCTAATGCGATCCTTTGTGCCAAATTTCACTTTAATATTTTTATTTATGGCTTAGTTATGACACTTTATAGGCTTTCGGTTTCCGCCATTTTGTGGGCGTGACAGTGGGCCGATTTTGCCCATCTTCGAACTTAACCTTCTTATGGATCCAAGAAATATGTGTACCAAATTTCATCATGATATCTCAATTTTTACTCAAGTTACAGCTTGCACGGACGGACGGACGGACAGACGGACAGGACGGACAGACAGACATCCGGATTTCGACTCTACTCGTCACCCTGATCACTTTGGTATATATAACCCTATATCTGACTCTTTTAGTTTTAGGACTTACAAACAACCGTTATGTGAACAAAACTATAATACTCTCGTTAGCAACATTGTTGCGAGAGTATAAAAAGAATAAATTCAATTACAATTAATTGAAAATAACAAAAAAAAATTTTAACTCAAACAAAAATTTTAACTGAACCCAATTGAAAATGAAATTTGAATGGAAATTAAATGGGGAAACAAATATATATGTATATATACAAAATATCCATATATATACTTATAGGCGTAAGTCTTAGAATTTTTCTGTAAGCCAAATGACCATTGCAAACGCAAATGTATATTTACTCTTAGGCGTAAGTCTTAGATTTTTTTTTTATATCAAATCACCATTGTAAATTAGACAATTTTTTTTTCTCTAATTTAAATAACCATTGCAAATAACAATGGAATGAATAGAATTTTGCACGGAACGCAAAACTCTCCGAAGTGGGGGGGAGTGTGAGAACTAAATATCTATACAGAATTTAGCCCACACAACCCACAAAAGCACACCCTATTGTTCACAACACAACGGGAAAACCACGCCACTTCTAGAAACACAAGAAGATCGAGAAACCAGACATGCAGATGAAATGACAACAACAACGCATACGCAGCAGTAAAACCACGCCACGCAAGCAATACAACGGAATCAGAGATCTGCATGCGGTGGCCGCAATTATTGTACACTTAGTCAATACTTCTTGTTTCTGTGACTGAACACTGCATTGACTGATACGTGTGATGCTAAAGAGAAAGAAGTAGATGAAAGAACACCAGCGCAAAGCGAGGAGTGTGCATAACATATTGACTTCGGCAAAGAAGTGTTTCAAGCAAGAATGATAGAATACAAGATTACGACAACCGCCATTATGAAACGTCATAGTTACGTGTTGAGAAGAAGAAGAGTGAAAAACTGTCAAATGGCTTGCAAATTGTAAACAGAAAAGTAAACACTTTTGTAAATTCGCAAAATATGATTAATTCTTTCGATTTTAATAAAAAGTTTTAGTGAAGCGATTGAATATTGTTGAGTGAAAAGATTTGAATCATTTCTAAAGAAATATATCGGCCTATTGATAATACAATTGTATATTAAGTTGTGATTCAAATGGAGAAGACGTTTCTTGTGTTGTATATAAATATATACATATATATAAAATAGCTTTATATTGGAAGAAGGCGCGGTTGTCAACCGATTTCACCCATATTTCGTACATGTCATCAGGGTGTTAAGAAAATATTATATACCGAATTTCATTGAAATCGGTCTAGTAGCTCCTGAGATATGGTTCTTGGTCCATAAGTGGGCGGCGCCACACCCATTTTCAATTTAAAAAAAAAGGCTGGGTGCAGCTTCCTTCTGTCATTTCTTCCGTAAAATTAAGTGTTTCTGACGTTTTTTGTTAGTCGGTTAACGCACTTTTAGTGATTTTCAACATAACCTTTGTATGGGAGGTGGGCGTGGTTATTATCCGATTTCTTTCATTTTCGAACTGTATATGGAAATGCCTGAAGAAAACGACTCTGTAGAGTTTGGTTGACATAGCTATAGTAGTTTCCGAGATGTGTACAAAAAACTTAGTAGGGGGCGGGGCCACGCCCACTTTTCCAAAACAATTGCGTCCAAATATGTCCCTCCCTAATGCGATCCTTTGTGCCAAATTTCACTTTAATATTTTTATTTATGGCTTAGTTATGACACTTTATAGGTTTTCGGTTTCCGCCATTTTGTGGGCGTGGCAGTGGGCCGATTTTGCCCATCTTCGAACTTAACCTTCTTATGGAGCCAAGGAATACGTGTACCAGGTTTCATCATGATATCTCAATTTTTACTCAAGTTACAGCTTGCACGGACGGACGGACAGACGGACGGACAGACAGACATCCGGATTTCGACTCTACTCGTCGCCCTGATCACTTTGGTATATATAACCCTATATCTGACTCTTTTAGTTTTAGGACTTACAAACAACCGTTATGTGAACAAAACTATAATACTCTCGTTAGCAACATTGTTGCGAGAGTATAAAAAGAATAAATTCAATTACAATTAATTGAAAATAACAAAAAAAAATTTTAACTCAAACAAAAATTTTAACTGAACCCAATTGAAAATGAAATTTGAATGGAAATTAAATGGGTAAACAAATATATATGTATATACAGAGAACGTATATTATAGAGAAGGTTCACGACGCCGAGAATTTAGGGATATTTCAATTTTGGGATATTACCTGTTTTGGATGGGTGCATTTCACCACAGAAAATTATTAGCGCATTTCACCATTTAACATCAGGGGACATGAAAATAGCAGGATTGAGCATTTTCAGTGTTAAATGAGAAAAATAATAATTCCAATGTTAAGGAATGTACGCTTACAGATTCCCATATTTACTATGCGCAAACGATGCTGCATATATGTATGTATGTAATTTATAGATCGGTATACATATGTTTGTATGTATGTAAATTTGTTATGGAAGCACATAAGTATGTACATACATACTTATATATTTTAAAATTGAGCTATTTTATGATGAATTCCATAAAATCTTTGCAAATATATAATTCAATAAGATTTGTATTACTATCTAATTATGCATTTTATATAGGTTTGGTACGACATTCATATGTATAATAATATACTTAAATAAATATTTGCTTTCGTCAATAAATTTTTCGATATCATGTTAAATGACCAAGCGGTCGCACATTTGCCCATATACATATGTATTAACCATACGCATAATGTTCGTAAATTTGTCTACATACAACAAATGTATGTAAATATGTACATTCAATGCTTCATGCGAAATTTCCGTTGACGCGAACAACCAATAGCGAAGCTCATATTTTTTGCTTTCAAGTCAAAGAGTCAAGTGCTGAACACAATGAGCGCGACAGACTGCAAACGACATCTGCCAAATATTAGAATACACATGTTCTTATGGACACAGTTATGTAGTTCTGCAGCTGCTTCAATAACTGTGTCCCTAAGAACGTGTGTATTGTAATAATTGACAGATGTCGCTTGCAGTCGGTCGCGCTCATTGTCTTCAGCACTTCAATGTGCCCAAAGCTGACGCGTCACAACATTGTGTTGTTGGTCCGAGCTGTGCCGAAAACACAAACGAACGATCGCCAATTGCCACTGCTTCCCTTGCCGCTGTACCAGCTTCGCCAACAAACCAGCGTAGATATGTTTGTTCGTGTGTGAGCTGGCATACATATCGACGCAGATTTTTGCGAGTCACGGAAAAATATTTTAGACAAATATTGTAAATCGACAACGGCTATGTTGCCACTTTTGTCACTTCTTTCTGTGAAGAAGCATCAGAAAATTGTTCAATTTATGATTTTTTGCTTTTGCCATCGTCGCGAAAAGACTCTTGTGGGCAAAGGCATGCTCGGGGAGATGTTACGGCGTCTGTTTTTATGAATGAAGCAAGTTTGCCTGTTGAAAGTGCGCTTGCGTTCATGAATGAAAATATTGTTGTTAGGTGTTTTTCTACAAATTTGGGCATCGACTTGGCTGCCATATTGACTTGTGACGCAGCTGATGCTACTTGAAACCATTGTTGTTTTTGTAGAACAATATTCGTAGTTTTTGCGGGTGACATATCATATGTATGTTGTGTATGCATTATTTGTGTGGGAATGTCATGCGCACATATTTACATGTGTACTCATATTTGTATGTTGGTTGGTATACATTATTTGTTCGGCAATGTCGTACACATATGCATGTACATACATACATATAGAGCAGTGCGCGCACACTTTTTACTGATAAATGATATTACGATTTGAATTTGAATTGTACTTACATACATAAGTATGTGCATATGTAATTATGTATGCGCTGATATGTAGATGCGTATGAAAATTAAATGACATATTATTGTAATATGTATATTAAGTTTTTATGATATTATGATAGTATCTCATATACATATTCATACATATGTATATTATATTTACAAACATATTCATATACATATGAAATTATAATATATTCTCAAACATAAGAAATATTTCAATAAATAACTCTTAATTGCACATTAACTACAAATATTGTTTTGAAAATAGCATAATTTAATTAGAATGATATAAATTATGCATATATTCATAGAAATACGCAAAATGATAATCACATCAATTAACATGATGGCATAGGAGCATATAAAAATATAAGCAAAAGGCCAACATACGTCTGTAATAGCAATGCATGTTTCTGAGCACAATTTTCATTAAATGCTCAGCTCTGTTCACACGCCACTGTTAAGATTTCTCCTTCTTAGCCTAGCTGTGGTGAAATGCACTCATCGCATTTTGTTAGCTTTTGACAGTTTACACGCCTGTCCGTTGTTGGACCTTCTCTATAAATATACGTTCTCTGGTATATATACAAAATATCCATATACAACGCAAATGTATATTTACTCTTAGGCGTAAGTCTTAGATTTTTTTTTATATCAAATCACCATTGTAAATTAGACAATTTTTTTTTCTCTAATTTAAATAACCATTGCAAATAACAATGGAATGAATAGAATTTTGCACGGAACGCAAAACTCTCCGAAGTGGGGGGGAGTGTGAGAACTAAATATCTATACAGAATTTAGCCCACACAACCCACAAAAGCACACCCTATTGTTCACAACACAACGGGAAAACCACGCCACTTCTAGAAACACAAGAAGATCGAGGAAACCAGACATGCAGATGAAATGACAACAACAACGCATACGCAGCAGTAAAACCACGCCACGCAAGCAATACAACGGAATCAGAGATCTGCATGCGGTGGCCGCAATTATTGTACACTTAGTCAATACTTCTTGCTTCTGTGACTGAACACTGCATTGACTGATACGTGTGATGCTAAAGAGAAAGAAGTAGATGAAAGAACACCAGCGCAAAGCGAGGAGTGTGCATAACATATTGACTTCGGCAAAGAAGTGTTTCAAGCAAGAATGATAGAATACAAGATTACGACAACCGCCATTATGAAACGTCATAGTTACGTGTTGAGAAGAAGAAGAGTGAAAAAAACTGTCAAATGGCTTTGCAAATTGTAAACAGAAAAGTAAACACTTTTTGTAAATTCGCAAAATATGATTAATTCTTTCGATTTTAATAAAAAGTTTTAGTGAAGCGATTGAATATTGTTGAGTGAAAAGATTTGAATCATTTCTAAAGAAATATATCGGCCTATTGATAATACAATTGTCTATTAAGTTGTGATTCAAATGGAGAAGACGTTTCGTGTGTTGTATATAAATATATACATATATTATAAGTTCAGATGTATCAGATGTATGAAATTATGATAAAAGAATTGTGAAATTATTAATTTAGTATTAAATATATCATTTCTTTTGCAAAATAACACCAAGTTTTTGGCAACTTTTAAATCGGCCGGAAAACTGAAAAAACTCCGTTTTCGATCCTTTAATTGCATAATAATTATTACATCAAGCCACTGCACATTTCAATTTAAAAAATTAATATATTTGTGCTTAGAAATTTAAATAAATACAACAGTACACTTACACTGGTTTTCTTCATTTGAACAATTTCCACACATGCTACTCTATTTATTGTGGATGTGCCTAAAACTAATTATATACATATTTTCTCGCAACAATATTCTAAACATTCCACTGAAATTTTTCCTGCAAACACGAACGAATTAATATTATTTTAGGAATTTCAAAAAGTGTTTACTTTTCTGTTTACAATTTGTATGCATTTCTATGCTTGTTCGTCTTAACGCATAAGTGTGACGTCACGAAATTGTTGCACAATGTATTTGTTTTTGTAAGAATTGTCAAGAGCTAAACCGAAAAAAACTAACTGTAAACTAGTGTCGTAATCTTGTATTCTATCATTCTTGGTTTCAAGTGTTACGCACGAAACAAGCAGACTCTTTGCTTGACTTGTTGCCGAAGGCATAAGACACTGCGTTTAGCTTATTGCCGCAGCGCATGCCGATCTCTGAACGGGATACCACGGAGACGGAGAAATCAGACAAGCAGACAAAACAACAACAAGCATGCATACGCAGCGGTAAAACCACGCCACTGCCAGCAACATACGCCGTCCCAGCAACACACGCCATCCCAACGCAATATGTTGAGAATGTTTTAGCACGCAGCACAGGCTTGCTGGGGAGTTAGGTGATGGATGATCAGTCAGTCAGCACGGGACTGTGACAGCGCACGCACGCTTGGCATCAGACTACGCAGTGAGTTTATCCTCTGGCTAATCTTGGTACCCTGACTTGTGAACGCCGTCTGTTACGGGTGAGCTTGGTAGTGAGTTTATCCTCTGACCAACTCAACCTTTAACATCGCGGTCGCTAACGCAGTCTTCCGTGATCCGGGATCTCTACGCGGCAAAAGTGGTTAAAAGGACCTCTCCAGCGTAGCAGAGGAGCGTAAACGTGTATACCAGTACAGTGTTATTGAAGCCTACACGAGCGTCGGCAGAAGTAGCCGTACGTAGTCGTAGTAGCACGCGAGTGTCAACGTGTACATCAGGACAGCGTCATTGAAGCCTACACGAGCGCTGGCAGAAGTAGCCGAGCGTAGTCGTCGTAGCACACGAGCGTTAACGTATACGCCAGAACATCGTCATCGATGCATACAGGATGGCCGGCAGAAGTAGTCGAGCGCAGTCGTCGTTGCGGAGGAGCGTCAACGTGTACGCCAGGACACCGTCATTGAAGCCTACATGAGCGTCGGCAGAAATAGCTGAGCGTGGTCGTCGTAGCACGGGAGCGTCAACGTGTACATCAGGACAGCGTCATTGAAGCCTACACGAGCGCCGGCAGAAATAGCTGAGCGTGGTCGTCGTAGCACGGGAGCGTCAACGTACGCCGCAGGACACCGTCATTGAAGCCTACACGAGCGCCGGCAGAAATAGCTGAGCGTGGTCGTCGTAGCACGAGAGCGTCAACGCACGTCGCAGGACATCGTCATTGCAGTCGTCTAGCACCCAGGAACGCAGCAGACTGGGAAACGGTATTGCCCTAACGGACCACACAGAACCGTTACCCTGACAGCATAGATTAATATATATTATATACATATTAATATAAGTTTAATGAAATAAAGTACGATTCGCAGAAGAGCCCCAATATTTACAAATTTATTGTAACGAACCCTGGACACGGCGAGTATACCTCAGCAATTTATACTTGTAAGAAGCAGGGGCAGAAAAAAGCTTCGTTACAAGTTCATTAGTTAGCCTAAATCTTAACCTAACGGCTTAGACTAGAGGTAAGTATGTAAGTTAACACATAATGCCCAATTTCCAGTTGGGTACGAATGTGGTGAGGTCAATACAACATCTTGCCTCATTAGCAGATTGTGTGGGCAACGACCGCCACTAAAGCAACGACATATCATTCGCCGTTCTGCAGATTACGTAAACAATAGCAACCACCAAGGCGGCGAGGCGGATGGACAGCAAGCCACACGCAAGTGAGCGTTCTTACATAAACAGTGTCAATAGCCGATTGCGTAAACAGTTGACCAGCGATCGTTGCTTGCACTATCACCAATTGGATAAACATTGGTATGAAGCAGAGTCAGCACGACGCAGACGTCAAAGCCGGCAGCGTCGACTACTGAATATGCGTTCTTAGGGCTTAATGGTTAAGTTAGGTTTTGGGATAGGTTAGATTTAAGTTGAGCAAAAGCCGGAGCACATGGGCCTGGCCTATAAAGTGTATTTACAAAACATACAACTAATGTAATTATTGCCGCGTCCGACGACCGGCTCATACACATCATATAGTGATTACAGAATACATTATTAATTGGCGCCCAACGTCGGGCACGAAGAGGAAAATTAGCGATCAACAATCAACAACCCAGCCACAGAGCAACGGAATTACCATATTTATTGAAAAATCATGTAAGTGAATGGCACAGCCAATCGTCATCATTTCTGAAATTAATAAAGCAGCATTATATAAAGAGTGAAGTGATCTTTTCTTTATTTTTTATTGTTTTGGTGGCCGTTAACGATTGTGCCGTGTTTGAGTGAAAAAATACTTGTGTGTGTTAGTTTGTTCAGGGTCTAATGAGCCACCCCCTTTACGATAAAGAGCTTTACGATAACTCAGTGCAGGAATTGATAAACCATACTAGCAGGTTACGTGTGGCAGACGTAGTGGAAACAGTGGTATGGACGCAAGACAGGTATATGTGGTGTTAGAGCCGCATTGGCGGCACAAGCCGCTCAATGGAAACAGGTTACTGATGAAAAAATTAGTGAAGTTAGGAACGAGATGAGTGCAATGAGGGTCACGACCCCTGAAGTAGAAAGCTACCAGAAAATTGCGATAGTGCAGGGAAAATCGTGTAGTCAGACGTTAGACCTCGTCAAGTCATTGCCAGAGTTTGATGGTAAACAAGAGGAATATATTTCGTGGAGACAGGCAGCGAAGGCCACCTACAAATTTTTCGAACCTTATGAAGGCAGCGTAAAGCATTACGAGGCAGTAGGTATTATTTGGAATAAAATTAGGGGTTCAGCGAATAATATACTGGTTTCATTTAACACAGTTTTAAATTTTAAGGCCATTGTGGCGCAATTAGACCTCACCTACGCTGACAAAACTCCAGTGCGCATTCTCCAACAAGAGTTAGATACTTTGCGTCTGGGCGATTTGAGCTTGTCACAGTACTATGATGAGATAGAAAGGAAACTGACCCTCATAATAAATAAAACGCTTATGACATATGATGCAGCTGTCCTAAATGAAAAATTTAGATGTGATGCCCTAAACACGTTCGTATCGGGGTTAAAAAGACCCCTACACCAGTCTGTATTCCCAGCTGGACCAAAGGATCTACCAAGTGCCTTGGCACTAGCCCGCGAGGCCAAGTCAAGTCACGATAGGTACATGTTCGCGGCAACTTACGCAAAAAATGCCGAAGAGAGAGCTCAAAAGTCAGGGGGTCAAAAATCCCAAACTCGGCGACAAAATAATTATTCACCGAATAGTGGCGGTGATGCCAATCACGCAAAAAATCCACACTACTTCAAGAGTCAGGGTAGAAATAATGCAGGAAAGGCTTTGTCATTTAGGCAACGCGAAAATGATAGGGATTTTCATGGTAGAGGCCCCGAACCTATGGACGTCGATCCTAGTTCGTTTAAATTTAGGCACCCAACGGAATACCAACAGGCACAAGCTGCCGGTATTCACAATGCTCCCGTTCAGGGAAATAAGAGACAGAATAATTTAGAGCGTATGACAGATTTTAGGCGTCAAAGGATCAACAATTTGAATCATTCGGATTTTGATCAGGATTTCCAAGCGTATGAGGTTGCTGCCGCAGCTGCAGTAGCAGAGGTAGACAATGAAAATGGGGTTGACTAAGAAAGTTACACTATTAATTTTTTAGAGGCCACTCCCGGCTACCGTTCCTTGAGCGGACGTTGGCTGGGAAAACACTAAGGTTTTTAATTGACACGGGGGCGGCAAAAAATTATGTCAGGTCCGTAAAGGAGCATAAAGGCGTAAAGCCGGTAGACTCCCCGTTTAATGTGAACTCTATCTATGAGGCCAATAAAATCAAACAGAAATGCCTGATAAATATTTTCGGGGTAACATCCCCATTCTTTGTGTTGGCTAGTCTAACACTGTTCGACGGAATCATAGGCCTTGACCTGCTAACGCAGGTGGGCGCGACTATTGACTTAGACGGAGGCAAAATAAATTATGGTACCATGTCAGATGATCTGCAATATCATAAGTGCAGCAACGTTAACTTTACAAATGTCAACGACATACAGGTACCAAGTTCAGTGAAGACAGAATTTAAAAAAATGATCCTGAAAAGAATTAAGGCATTCGCAGACTCTAACGAGCTGTTGCCATTTAACACTTCGGTTGTGGCCACGATCCGAACCAAAGATAACGAGCCTATTTATTCGAAGTTGTACCCTCACCCAATGGGAGTAGCAGATTTTGTCGAAAAGGAAATAAGAGAATTGCTACGCAATAAAATCATTAGACCGTCAAGGTCCCCTTACAATAACCCAACCTGGGTCGTAGATAAAAAGGGTTACGATGAGTTAGGCAACAAAAACAAACGTCTGGTTATTGATTTTAGGAAGCTCAACGAGCGCACTATTGCCGATAAGTACCCAATGCCGAATATTTCAATGATTCTGGCAAATTTAGGGAAAGCCAAGTACTTTACGACTTTAGATTTAAAGTCAGGCTACCATCAGATTGTCCTCGCCGAGCAGGATCGCGAGAAAACGTCTTTTTCCGTTAACGGTGGAAAATATGAGTTTTGTCGATTACGCGAACAAATTGGCAAATCATGCTATGTTTACGTCGATGACGTCATAATTTTTTCCGAAAATGAATCGGAACATGTCTAACATATAAATTGGGTTTTGGAAAAACTATGTGAAGCCAACATGAAAGTGTCACGAGAAAAAACACATTTTTTTAAAACAAGTGTGGAATATCTCGGTTTCATAGTGTAAGGGTGGCAACCCTCTCCTCGACTGTCAAGCGAGTTGATTGCAACACCGCGACACGAATAAATATCCACGCGCACGAGTTCGACATAACTATAACTTAATATTAATATATCTTACAATTTCATTATTAACTTTTCTATTAAATAAATAATTTGTTAAATAAGTGTTATCAATTCATTTTCGGGGAGCAAAATACCATCCTAGCCTTTCGGAGCCTTACAGGTCAGAAGGGGATGAGTCTGCGCATAAGACTGTGAAATTTCGCGAGCAGTATTTTGTTGAACGTTGAATTCAAATACAGTTGACAGAACGTTAATTGTCCATTAGCGAAAAAGGGATAAACGAGTTATATCCCTGAACGGTAGCGAAAACATGTAAGCGTAAGTGTAACGACAACGTTCGACTTTAATGAACAAAATAAAATGACTTAATTCTAATTAGAATTCTGTGCAAAACACACACAATCGAACAAACGTAAATAATCTAAATGGCGGTAGTGAAAATCAGTAGTCTGAAATTATCTGAAATAAAAGAATTACTTAGCGAAAGAGGTTTAGAAACGGAAGTTCATAAAAATGAACTAATTTTGCGACTAATAGCCTTGACAGACGGCAGCGTTAATCCGGATTAACTGTGCACTTAATCAGATCCAAATTTGTAGGTGACAGACGGCAGCTATGCGAGTTTGAAACTCTCATAAACAGCTCATTGTCCTTTTTATAATATTTTCAATGAAAATTGATAGAAGATAAACATTACGGTTGTTAGCCGACCAATTTTTACCAAACCATTTTTTATTACAAAAGCATATCAACACATTATTTTTAAAACTGCAACATAACATAGAAGTTTTATTGATATTATATTGAGAATTTGATAAACAGCTGTCAGGGTTGCTTGTATATCATTCACAATAGATGAAAATTGGCCATTTTTAACAATGTTGCCAACGAAAATCTCACAAACTCCCTAAAATTTTGAGAGTTATTTTTGGATTCAGCAACGGAGTTAGCTGTGGTAACTCCTGAACTAATCCCGAAAAATGCAATTAATCTGGTTTAACGCTGCCGTCTGTCAATGCTATAAGTGAAGCGGTTGGTGCGGACGTGATAGAATCTACACAGACGAATGTGCAAGATCAAATAAATGAGTTGCGCGAAATGTTTACCTCGGTGCTGCAGCTGATGCAGTCTAATTCGAATACGACACCGATATAACGTGAGTAACTTAAATTCGTTTGCGGAACAAGCACGTTTAGAATCAACTACTAAACTAAAATTAATTATTCTGCAAAAGAAATTGCAGAAACAATACCAGACTTCGATCCAACATCCGAATCGTCAATCACGGTTGAGCAGTTTGTAGATAGAGTTAATGGTGCTATGAGTGCCTATAAGTGGGAAGAAAAGTGTTTGTTTTTGGCTGTTTATAGTCGACTCAAAGGCGCCGCGAAAATTTGGCTCAATTCGACAGACAAATTGTATTCCAATTGGAACGAAGGGTAAATATGAGAAACACATTAAA